>NC_037678.1:65710728-65775063 GCF_003255815.1 Theropithecus gelada
CCCAGGCTGGAGTGCAGTGGCCGGATCTCAGCTCACTGCAAGCTCCGCCTCCCGGGTTCACGCCATTCTCTGGCCTCAGCCTCCCGAGTAGCTGGGACTACAGGCGCCCGCCACCTCGCCCGGCTAGTTTTTTGTATTTCTTAATAGAGACGGGGTTTCACTGTGTTAGCCAGGATGGTCTCAATCTCCTGACCTCGTGATCCGCCCGTCTCGGCCTCCCAAAGTGCTGGGATTACAGGCTTGAGCCACCACGCCCGGCCTGTATTTTTTTAAATTAAAAATAAAGTTGGAAAATAATTTCCCCCTGAGACTTTTAGGGTTGTTTCCTCAAATATATACAAGTGTACTTACAGTATAAGATAAAGAGATGGGTTTTGTAGCAAATATCCTATTTCCAAAACAATTGAGCTCAAAGAATACATTCAACAATGCATATTATTTAGACTAGGTGTGTAGCTACTTTGAAAGATAGTACTATTTTAATGCATGAATTCAAGCATCATTAGTTTATTATTAGATTTTATATTATTTATTTATTTTTTTATTTTTGAGATGGAGTCTTGCTGTGTTACCCAGGCTAGAGGGCAGTAGTGTAACCTCAGCTCACTGCAACCTCCACCTCCTGAGTTCAGGTGATTCTCCTACCTCAGCCTCCCGAGTAGCTGGGATTACAGGCATTTGCTACCTAGCCTGGCTAATTTTTGTATTTTTAGTAGAGACGAGGTTTCACCATCTTGGCCAGGCTGGTCTTGAACTCCTGACCTTGTTATCTGCCCTCCTCGGCCTCCCAAAGTGATGGGATTACAGGCATGAGCCACTGCGCCTGGCCTAGACTTTATATTTTTCAAAAACTTGGTTTATAAACCAAGAAAACACAGTTGTTGTTGGTTTTGGGAAATGTAATACAGTTAAGATCTTTTCAGTGGCACAAGAAAAGAAAATGTGGTAACAATAAGGTATCATATACCTTAGCATTTCTTTTCCCTTTCTACTAGTTTTGAAATGAAGTGGAAGAAGGAATAGAACCTTCTAGTTTATCTTATATTCCCAGTCAGGTATCTGTTTATAATTTACAGATTAATAAAATTGCTTTGCTTTGATTATAAATAGATTTGGTGCCTGTCCTAAAACTTCCAGTGGGTTTTCTTGCCTTCCAGTGGCCATATAAAGGGCGTCCTGAAAGGAAAAGCTTCCTTTATGAGATAGTGTCTAATAAAAGAAATGGCATTGATGTGGACAAATGGGATTATTTTGCCAGGTATGCACTGAACACTTCTGAAAAGTTGGCTAAAATATTTATATAAATTTAGTATTACTATTTAAGGTACAGCTTCCTTGTTGAAAAATTTCATATCTGTGCTTTGGAATCCTTCTAGGGACTGCCATCATCTTGGAATCCAAAATAATTTTGATTACAAGCGCTTCATTAAGTTTGCCCGTGTCTGTGAAGTAGACAATGAGTTGCGTATTTGTGCTAGAGATAAGGTAAGCTCTGCCAGAGGAGATAATAAGAAGAGTGTTGTTCCTGGTCTGAAATTTGGAAATAACCATTTGACAATTTGGAATAATTGGTAAATCGACAATCTCTTTACTTAATTCCTAGGATTTGTAAATATCTTTAGTCTCTTCCCTCCTACTGCATTATTAAATAATAATAAAATTAAAATGGACATTTATTAAGTTTTGAGTCAGACACTGGTTTTGGGGTTTTTCTGTTTGGTTGGTTGCATTTTTTTTGAAATAGGATCTCACTGTGTTCCCCAGGCTAGTCTTGAACTCCTGAGCTCAAGTGATCCTCCCTCCTCAGCCTCCCAAGTGGCTGGGAGTGCACATTATCATGCCTGGCTTGTATGAGGCATTATTTTAAGTGCTTTGGACGGATCAACTTATTCCGTATAACCCTGTGAGATAGATACTATTATTCCATTCAACAGGCGAGCAAATTAAGGCACAGAGAAGGCATATAATTAACAAGTAGTAGAGTTGGAATCTCAACTCAAAAAATTTGTTTCCAGAGTCTCTCTTTTTTTTTTTTTTTTGAGGTGGAGTCTCACTCCACCACCCAAAGTGCAGTGGCGCCTTCTCGGCTCACTGCAAGCTCCGCCTCCCGGGTTCACGCCATTCTCCTGCCCAGCCTCCCTGGTAGCTGGGACTACAGGCGCCCGCCACCTCGCCCGGCTAGTTTTTTTTTTTTGTATTTTTAGTAGAGATGGGGTTTCACCATGTTAGCCAGGATGATCTCAATCTCCTGACCTCGTGATCCGGCTGCCTCAGCCTCCCAAAGTGCTGTGATTATAGGCATGAGCCACCGTGCCTGGCCCAGAGTCTCATTTTTAATCACTATATTAGTGTTGAAAAATTTTATACAGTTAACACTTGAACAAAATCGTGTTTAGGGGTGCTACCCCCTCTCCTAGTTGAAAATCTATATATAACTTTTCTTTTTTTTTTTTTTTTTTTGGTGTCAGAGTCTCCTTCTGTTGCCTAGGCTGGGGTGCAGTGGCACGATCTTGGCTCACTGCAAGCTCTGCCTCCTGGGTTCAAGTGATTCTTCTGCCTCAGCCTCATGACTAGCTAGGTTTACAGGTACATGCCACCACGCCCAGCTAATTTTTGTCTTTTTATTAGACAACGGGGTTTCACCATGTTGGCCAGGCTGGTCTCGAACTCCTGACCTCAAGTGATCCACCCACTTTGGCCTCCCAAAGTGCTGGGATTATAGGTGTGAGCCACCGTGCCTGGCCTGCGGCCTGCATACAACTTCTGACTTCCCAAAAACTTAACTACTAATAGCCTCCTCTTGACCAGAAGCCTTATTGATAACTTTAATGGTCAGTTACACACATTTTGTATGTTTTTTTGGTTTTTGTTTTGTTTCCAGACAGGGTCTTGCTCTATCACTCAGGCTGGAGTACAGTGACACTATCATAGTGCACGTAGCCTTGACTTCCTGGGCTCAACTGATCCTTCCTCCTCTGCCTCTTGAGTAGCTGGGACTACAGGCCTATGCTTGGCTAATTTTGGAATTTATTTTATAGAGGTGGGATTTCACTGTGTTGCCCAGGCTGGTCTCAAACTCCTGGGATCAAGCAACCCACCCACCTCAGCCTCCTAAAGTGCTATGATTATAGGTATGAGCCACTGTACCCAGCCTATTTTGAATGTTACATGCATCATATACTATATTATTATTATTATTTTGATACAGGATCTTACTCTGTCACCCAGATTGGAGTATAGTGGTGCAATCTCCAATCACGGCAACCTCCACCTTTCCAGCTCAAGCAAATCTCCCACTTCAGCTTCCCAAGTAGCTGCAACCACAGGCACATGCCACTATACCGGGCTAATTTTTTTATTTTTTTTGTAGAGAGAGGGTTTTGCTGTGTTCCCCAGACTGGTCTCGAACTCCTGACCTGAAGCGATTTGCCCTCCTTAGCCTCCCAAAGTGCTGGTATTACATGTTGGAGCCACCATGCCCCGTCTACTGTATTCTTACAATAAAGTAAGCTAAAGAAAAGAAAATGTTATTAAGAAAATCATAAGGCAAGGCCAGGCTCAGTGGCTCACGCCTGTAATCCCAGCACTTTAGGAGGCCAAGGTGGGTGAATCACCTGAGATTAAGAGTTCAAGACCAGCCTGCCCAACCTGGGCAACATGGTGAAACCCTGTCTCTACTCAAAATACAAAAATTAGCTGGGTGCAGTGGTGAGCACCTGTAATCCCAGCTACTTGGGAGGCTGAGGCAGAAAAATTACTTGAACCTGGGAGGCAGAGGTTGTGGTGAGCCGAGATTGCGCCACTGCACTCCAGCCTGTGTGACAGAGCAAGACTCCTCTCAAAAAAAAAAAAAAAAAAAAAAACATAAGGCAGAGAAAGTATATTTACTATTCATTAAGTGGAAGTGGATGATCATAAAGGTCTTCATCCTCATCGTCTTCACATTAAATAGACTCAGAAAGAGGAGGGGTTGGTCTTACTGTCTCAGGGGTGGCAGCGGGGCAAGAAAATCTGTATAAATGAACTCTTACAGTTCAAACATGTGTTGTTAAAGGTCAACTGTAGTTAAACAAGTGAAATCACTAGGTCCCTGTTAGATGGCAGTCATGTAATCAAAAAGTAGTATAGTACTATACTATAGAAAGTCAAGTACGGCTAGGTGTGGTGACTCATACCTGTAATCCCATAATCCCACTACTTCGTGAGGCCGAGGTGGGCAGATCGCTTAAGCTTACAAGTTTGAGACCAGCGTGGCCAACATGGTGAAACCCTGTCTCTACTGAAAATACAAAAATTAGCCAGGTGTGGTAGCATACACCTGTAATCCCAGCTACTCAGGAGGCTGAGGTACGAGAATCACTTCAACCTGGGAAGTGGAGGTTGCAGTGAGCCAAGATTGTGTGCCATTGCATTCCAACCTGGGTGACAGAGCGAGGCTGTCTAAAAAAAAAAAAAAAAGAAAAAGTCAAGAATGAAGAACATAAGAATAGTGATACCTATTTCCTACAGTTATTGGGAGGATTAAAATATATATTTATATACATATATATGCATATATATATGCCTGAATATATATATATATTATATATATATATATAATTACAGGCGTGAGTCACCGCGCCCAGCCACGTTTTATTTTTTTTTGAGATGGAGTCTTGCTCTGTGGCCCAGGCTGGAGTACAATGGCGTGGTCTCAGCTCACTGCAACCTCTGCCTCCTGGGTTCAAGCGATTCTCCCACCTCAGCCTCCCTATTAGCTGGGATTACAGGCACCTGTCATCATGCCTGGCTAATTTTTGTATTTTTGTAGAGACAGGGTTTCACCATGTTGGCCAAGCTGATCTTGAACTCCTGACCTCAGGTGATCTGCCCACCTCGGCCTCCCAAAGTGCTAGGGTTACAGGTATGAGCCATCGTGCCTGGCCTAGTTTATTAAGAATGAAAGTTCTGGCCCGGCGCGGTGGCTCAAGCCTGTAATCCCAGCACTTTGGGAGGCCGAGACGGGTGGATCACAAGGTCAGAAGATCGAGACCATCCTGGCTAACACGGTGAAACCCCGTCTCTACTAAAAAACATACAAAAAAACTAACCGGGCGTGGTGGCAGGTGCCTGTAGTCCCAGCTACTCAGGAGGCTGAAGCGGGAGAACGGCATGAACCCAGGAAGCAGAGCTTGCAGTGAGCCGAGATCAAGCCACTGCACTCCAGCCTGGGCAACAGAGCGAGACTCCATCTCAAAAAAAAAGAAAAGAAAAGAAAAGAAAAAGAATGAAAGTTCTTGCAATGAAAGACTTGTACTACAGCCTGGCCAACAGAGCAAGACTCCGTCTAAAAAAAAAAAAAAAAAAAAAAACAAAGAATGAAAGTTAGCTGGGCACAGTGGCTGATGCATGTTATCCCAGCAAGGTTGAGGTGGGAAGATCACTTAAGACCAGCCTGAGTAACATAGCAAGACTTTGTCTTTAAAAAAATAAAAAATAAAAATAAAAAAGAATGAAAGTTGCAAGCCAATAAATGGCTTTACTAATCTGCCTCCTCATTTTGTAGTGGGGTCAAAGGTGTTAATGAAGAAGTCCCTGTTCAAAGCCCTCTTGTCTGCCACAATCCCCTTTCCTTGTCCTGTATACTTGTCTCTAATAAGGTTAACATAATCTGATCCTATTAATATTTACTTCATGTTTTCCTGCAGGAAGTTGGAAACCTGTATGACATGTTCCACACTCGCAACTCTTTACACCGTAGAGCTTATCAACACAAAGTTGGCAACATTATTGATACAATGTAAGAAACTTGATTGTCATTTCCCTATAAAATTTTCCTTGATACTTGGCTAGAGTATCATACTAGGCTCAACTAGACATTTCTAGATAAGTTCAAGTAAATATTAAGTGATTAAATTTAAAGTGGTTTCCTTAAAGAAAAAAATCTAGCATAGAGTTAATTTAGTTGGAGGAAAAGGAGAGAAGTGGATAAAGGGACTTAGGCCAGACGTGAAGCGGCAGTGCTGAGATCACCCAGGACCTCGGCACAGCTAGTCACTTACGTACCAGATATTAGTCATCAGCAGAATGGGAGGTAGGATGTGAATATTTGAATTCTGAGATTAATGACAAAAATTAACTTTAAGGATTAAGATTAATGTCTATTTGTATCCTGTCAAATATTTATCAAAATTAGTACCAAGTGGTAAAACCAATAGCAATTTTACCTCTTCCTAACCCAGTCAGAACCATAGCAGAAAACTGTACAGCCAGGTCTCCCCGTGACTCAAAGATTCCATGAGGAGTTATCAAACACTGGGTGTGAGTCAAGTTACTTCTTCCATGTCTCTAAAATAGCCTTAAATTAATTAACTTTTCATGTTCGTTTTCACAGTTGTGTTGAGGAAGTTTAGCTTAATTCCTATTTTTACCTATCCTTTGTCATGAGCAGATTACATTCTCCTATTTGTATGTTAATACTTTGGTAAGAGTTTTTGTTGTTGTTGTTGTTTTGTAATTCAGAGAGATCTAGGTTCAAAGCCTGGCCCTGTTTCTTCCTAACTTGGTTAAATCAAAATTTACTTCATTTCTGCATCTATAAAATGAGGGCTGAATACACCTACCTTATTGTTGGGAAGATTAAATAAGATGGTGAATGTAAAGCCCTGCCACAGTGCCTGGAACACAGTAAGCACGGTAGCTCACAGGTCACCAAGCACAAATTTGGTATGGTGGAGACACAGTTGTCTTTAGAACATTGTGCCTCGTTATTTTATTTCCCTAAAGTAGAAAGATTTCCTTAAGTAAGACATAAGGCAAATATTCAAAATTTCTCATAAGCATAAATTTTTGCAAAATGATTTTTAGGATTACAGATGCTTTCCTTAAAGCAGACAACTATATAGAGATTACAGGTGCTGGAGGAAAAAAGTATCGCATTTCTACAGCAATTGATGACATGGAAGCCTATACTAAACTGACAGGTAAGAAGTAACAGGTAACATAGATGGTCCATCTCAGATAAACTATAAGATGTCCTTGAATTGCCAGTGAGTTATTTTTCTTTCTTTTATTTTTCATTTTTCAAAATAACTATTAAGTGGAAAAAAAGAAAGAAAGGGTCTCACTATATTGCCCAGGCATCTCTCAAACTCCTGGGCTCAAGCGATCTTCCTGCCTTGACCTCCTAAAGTGCCAGGATTACAGGTGTGACCCACTGTACACAGCCGGTGGAAGGATTTTAGCTTCCCAAGTAATTATCTCCTTTTGAATTTGAGTTTTATTTCTGTCTTGTACCGATAAAGTAACCTTGATAAAGGGATTTGACCTATCTGAATCTTTCATCTGTAAAATGAGGGTAATGATACCTAGTATATAGTTTTGTTGTGATATTTAAATGAGGCATAGCACCTAGTATAGAGTTGACACATAAGTACTCAATATACATTATTTAACTTTTTTTTTTTTTTTTTCCTGCAGATGGAGTCTCGCTCTGTCACCTAGGCTGGAGTGCACTGGTGCAATCTTGGCTCACTGCAACCTCCACCTCTTGGGTTTCAGCAATTCTTCTGCCTCAGTTTCCTGGGTAGCTGGGATTACAGGCATGCCCCACCTAAAATTAGCTAAATGCCCAGCTAATTTTTGTATTTTCAGTAGAGACGGGGTTTCACCATATTGGCCAGGCTGGTCTCGAACTCCTGACCTCATGTGATTCATCTGCCTCGATCTCTCAGAGTGCTGGGATTACAGGTGTGAGCCACCAAGCCTGGCCCATTATTTAACTTTTTAATTTAATTTTTTTTTTTAATTTATTTTGAGACAGGATTTTATTCTGTCATCCAGGCTGGAGTGCAGTGGTGCCATCATAGCTTATTGCAGCCTCAACCTCCCGGGCTCAAGTGATCCTCTTGCCTCAGCCTCAGCCTCAGCCAAGTAGCTGGGACTATAGGCATGTGCTACCACACCTGGGTAATTTTTTCAATTTTTGTAGAGACAGGGTCCCACTATGTTGCCCAGACTTGTCATTGTTTAACTCATACCTGGACTACTATTGAACACCAAAAAACCGACTTGACCATTTAACATTATTTTCATTACAAAAACACAAGATGCCAGGAACATCTATCCACACTTCTGCAAAAACAAAATCTGCAGCTTAGTGTGGAAAGGTTCTTTTTTTTTTTTTAGTGTGGGACAGAGTTTTGCTCTTGTAGCCCAGTCGGGAATGCAATGGCATGATGTCGGCTCACTGCAGCCTCCACCTCCCGGGTACAAGCGATTCTCCTTCCTCAGCCTCCCGAGTAGCTGGGATTACAGGTGCCTACCACCACACCCAGCTAATTTTTTTTTTGTATGTTTAGTAGAGACGGGGTTTCACCATGTCAGCCAGGCTGGTCTGGAACTCCTGACCTCAGATGATCCACCTGCCTCGGCCTCCCAAAGTGCTGGGATTACAGGTGTGAGCCACTGCACCCAGCCACAGCTAGTTCTTTAATGTGGGAAAGTATTGACTGAGATAAAGCAAAAGAAGTGAAATGAAAAGTATACACCAGTCAGAGTTCTTAGTTACAAATTATGAAACTGTTTGACTAAAAATAAAATTGGGCCAGGCGTGGTGGCTCATGCCTGTAATCCCAGCACTTTGGGAGGCCAAGGAGGGCAGATTACCTGAGGTCAGGAGTTCGAGACCATCCTGTCCAAAATTGTAAAACCCTGTCTCTACTACAAATACAAAGATTAGCCAGGCATGGTGGCGCATACCTGTAATCTCAGCTACTCAGGAGGCTGAGGCAGGAGAATCGCTTGAACCCAGGAGGCAGAGGTTGTAGTGAGCTGAGAAAGCACCACTGCACTCCAGCCTGGGCAACAGAGCAAGACTCTGTCTCAAAAATAAATAAATAAATAAATAAACAAAAAATAAAAATAAAATTGGAAAGCAATCACATAGCTTACAGAATCCGTGGAAAGGTTGGAGGCTCTGAAAATGGAGAAAAACAACAGAAGCTAAGTGACCTAAGACACAGCCAAATCACTCTACCATAGCTTCCTGCCTAGAGTGCTACTTCTATGGCAGCTGGATTCTATTTGCTGCACACTGACAAAATGAAACCTAAACTGTCTTTGAAGAACCAGTTTTTTAAATTACCAACCCCATGCAGATTGTTATTTCTGTAAAGTATGATAAAAATGAATTACTAGAAAAATGAAATGGGGGGAAAAGGCACGTAAAATACAAGCCCAAATTTTTATTATTCAACTTGACAGACTTCACATTACCTTTCAGTAAATTCAATCAAAAGATACATAATAGGCCAGACAAGGTGGCTCATGCCTATAATCCCAGCACTCTAGGAGACCAAGGCAGATGGATCGCTTGAGCCCAGGAGTTTGAGATCAGCCTGGGCAACATGCTGAAACCTTGTTTCTATAAAAAATTTAAAAATTAGCCATGATGGTACATGCCTGTAGTCCCAGCTACTCAGGATGCTGAGGTTGGAGAATCACTGGAGCCCAGGAGGTGGGGGTTGCAGTGAGCCAAGACTGCATCACTGCAGTCCAGCCTGGGTGACAGAGCAAGACCCTGTATCAAATAATAATAATAATAATAGAGAAAAAAATAAAAAATTAACTTACAAGAACTATATACATTGTTCTTTAAAAATATATATGTAAGGCTAGGCAGGGTGACTCATGCCTATAATCCCAACACTTTGGGAGGCTGAAGCAGGCGGATCACTTGAGGTCAGGAGTTCAAGACCAGCTTTTCCAACATGGTGAAACCCTGTCTCTACTAAAAATACAAAGTATTAGCTTGGCGTGGTGGCGGGTGCCTATAGTCGCAGCTACTCAGAGACTGAGGCACGAGAATCACTTGAACCCAGGAGGCAGAGGTTGCAGTAAGCCAAGGTCGCACCACTGCATTCCAGCCTGGATGACAGAGCGAGATTCCATCTCAAACATGAAATAAATAAATAAATAAATAACATAAAAGTAAAAAGAAAAAAAAAATTGAACAAGTTGAGGATACTTTTAATTTTCATTCATAATAATGCAAGTGATGCCACATTTTAAAAAGTCAGCCGGGCACGGTGGCTCACGCCTGTAATCCCGGCACTTTGGGAGGCCGAAGCAGGTGAATATGAGGTCAGGAGTTCGAGACCAGCCTAGTGCCTGTAATCCCAGCTACTCCGGAGGCTGAGACAGGAGAATCATTTGAACCCAGGGGGCAGAGGTTGCAGTGAGCCGAGATCGCACCATTGCACTCCAGCCTGGGCAACAGGGTGAGATTCTGTCTCAAAAAAAAAAAAAAAAAATCATCTTTATCCAGGTGTAGTGGCATGTGTCTTTAGTCCCAGCTGTTCAGGAGACTGAGGCAGGAAGATTAATTTTTTCAAATTATATTTACATTTAAACTAGCTTTTGATTTAGCTGGGCATGGTGGCATGTGCCTGTAGTCCCAGTTACTCAGGAGGCTGAGGCAGGAGGATTGCCTGAGCCCAGGAGGTCAAGGATGCAGTGAGCCATAATCATATGCCACTTCACTCCAGCCTGATGACACAGCGAGACCCTGTCTCAAAAAAAAAAAAAAAAAAAAAAAAAATCTAGCCAGGCATGGTGGTACACATCTGTAGTCCCAGCTACTCAAGGGCTAAGGCAGGAGGATGCCTGAGCACAGGACTTTGATGCTGCAGTGAACTATGATCACACCACTGCACTTCAGCCTAGGCCACAGAACCTGACCTTAAAAAGAAGAAAAAAAAAAAAAGAAAAAGGTCAGGTGAAGTGGCTCACACCTGGAATCCCAGCACTTTGGGAGGCTGAGGCGGGTGGGTCACTTGAGGCCAGGAGTTTGAGACCAGTATGACCAACGTGGCAAAACCCAATCTCTACTGAAAATACAGAAATTAGCTGGGCATGGTGGCACACACCTGTAGTCCCAGCTACTCAGGAGGCTGAGGCAAGAGAATCACTTGAACCTGGGAGGCAGAGGTTGCAGTGAGCCAAGATCACACCACTGCATGCCAGCCTAGGTGACAAAGCAAGACTCTGTCTCAAAAAAAAAAAAAAAAAATTGCACAGGGATATATATATGGAGAAAGTGCATGCAGAAAAACATTAACAATTGTTGAATTTAAGTGAAGGATATTTTATTTTGAAATTTTTCAAAATAAAAATTGGGAGAAAATGAAAGAAAGGAAAAACATTTCTTCTACTCTCATCATCAAATGGGACACTTAAAAAATCGTTGTTTTATTATTATAGAAATTTACAAAGCCATGTACCTGTCACTTAGCTTCAACAGTTATCAACACATGGCAGTTTTGCCTCATCTCCTCATCTACCCACTCATGTCAAACACTGGACTATTTTGAAGCAGATCCTAGACATAATTTTGCTTGTAAATATTTCAGGACTGTTCTCTCTCTTTTTTTTTTTTTTTTTTTTTTTTTTGAGATAGTGTCACTCTGTCACCCAGGTGGGAGTGCAGTGGTGCCATCTCGGCTCACTGCAACCTCCACCCCCAGGGTTCAAGCAATTCTCCTGCCTCTGCCTCCTGAGTAGTTGGGACCACAGGCATGCGCCGCCATGCCCAGCTAATTTTTGCATTTTTGGTAGAGGCAGGGTTTTGCCATGTTGGCCAGGCTGGTCTCGAGCTCCTGACCTCAGGTGATCCACCTGCCTTGGCCTCCCAAATTGCTGGGATCACAGATGTGAGCCACAGTGCCTAGCCACCATTCTCTTTTAAAGACAAAATAAAACATGTCAACAATAAATCCATACACCTTTATGTACCCATCACCCAGCTCAGCAGTCATCAACTCCAATGCAGTCTTATTTCTCTCTATCCTTCCCCACTCTCCGGATTACCTGGAATTAAATCCAAGTCATTGACAGGAACTTTTATTTTTGAGAGAGTCTCACTCTTGTTGCCCACGCTTGAGTACAATGGTGCAATCTTGGCTCACTGCAACCTCCACTTTCCAGGCTCAAGCAATTCTCCTGCCTCAGCCTCCTGAGTAGCTAGGATTATAGGTGCCCGTCACCACACCCAGCTAATTTTTTTTGTATTGTTAGTAGAGACGGGGTTTCACCATGTTGGACAGGCTGGTCTCGAACTCCTGACCTCAAGTGATCCGCCCACCTCGGCCTCTCAAAGTGCTGGGATTGCAGGCATGAGCCACTGTGACTGGTCAACTGGAACAGTTTTAAAAGGTTTTTTCACTTAAATATTTTAAAAATTTTTCGGCCGGGCGCGGTGGCTCAAGCCTGTAATCCCAGCACTTTGGGAGGCCGAGATGGGCGGATCACGAGGTCAGGAGATCGAGACCATCCTGGCTAACACGGTGAAACCCCGTCTCTACTAAGAAATACAAAAAATAGCCGGGTGAGGTGGCGGGCACCTGTAGTCCCAGCTACTCGGGAGGCTGAGGCCGGAGAATGGCGTGAACCCGGGAGGCGGAGCTTGCAGTGAGCTGAGATCCGGCCACTGCACTCCAGCCTGGGCGACAGAGCGAGACTCCGTCTCAAAAAAAAAAAAAAAAAAAAAAAAAAAATTTTTCTCATATTGCCAAAATAATAATGTACCTGCCTGTTAAGATCATTTCAGTAGAATAGCACTATGTAATTCTTTAACTCTGTGTTTTTATTTTAATGTAACTGAAATGTCATCAAATTGGCAGATAACATTTTTCTGGAGATTTTATACTCTACTGATCCCAAATTGAAAGACGCACGAGAGATTTTAAAACAAATTGAATACCGTAATCTATTCAAGTATGTGGGTGAGACCCAGCCAACGGAACAAGAAAAGATTAAAAAGGTGAGTTATCAGGCATCTTTCCATTAGTGAAAGGTTACCTCTGTCCTCCAAGAGGAAACCACTAACCTATCATGATACTATGACTCTGTACTAAGTGCTTTACATTTACTCTCATTTAATCTTTACAGCAGTGCAGGGGTCTTAGGCCTGTTTTACAGATAGAGAAACTGAGGCTTCACTGAGATTAAATAACTTGCTCATGAAAGCATATTTAGCCAGGATTCAAAAGCCAGGTCTAACTTAACTCCAAATCTTTGCTCTCATCCAGGAAGTGAGAGTGGGTCTCTAATTTTGGCTAGATTCAAGCATGGGAAAATGAATATAAGGGAAAGGGACCTCCAAAGAAAGTGCCTGCATGGGCTTCATTGAGGCTGTGGTGACCTGTTGTAATGACTTGGTTCCTTCACAGGATATCATCTCCCAGATGGCACACACCTGTCTTCTTTAACTCAAATATCTATTTTCACCTCCTACTTGTTGAAGAGTTTTCTCTTTGCCAGAAAGCTATAACACAAGTCATACTTATAACCACATCCTACCTCAATAATTTCTTGGCTTGTACTTCCTCTTGTTGTACTAATAGGTTAATGCCACTTTTTTTTTTTTTTTTCAAAATGTGAATTTTTTTTTTTTTTTTTTTTGACAGTTTCACTTTGTCACCCAGGCTAGAGTGCAGTGGCGTGATCTCAGCTCACTGTACCCTCCACCTCCTGGGTTCAAGCAATTCTCCTGCCTCAGCCTCCCGAGTAGCTGGGATTATAGGCACCCGCCACCACGCCCAGCTAATTTTTGTATTTTTAGTAGAGACGGGGTTCCACCATGTTGGTCAGGCTGGTCTTGAACTCCTGACCTCATGATCTGCCCACCTCAGCCTCCCAAAGTGCTTGGATTATAGGCGTGAGCCACTATGCCTGGCCACTTTTTACAATTTTTTATAAAAATTGCTCTATTTGTTTAACGGGTGACATTGGTAGGAGCTATATTTGTTAAGGATATCTCCAATCATTTTTCTTAGTTAGGTGCCATTTTCTTAAAGAGAACCTGTTTGTGGCATAAAGGCTTAATGAGGAAAAATGGATTCCAACGTGGGGAGTCTTGTGTTTTCTAGGAGGACTATGAATCTCTTCCAAAAGAGGTTGCCGCTGCTAAACCCAGAGAATTGCTGGAAGTAAAACTGGAGGCTGAAGATTTTATAGTGGATGTAAGTAATTAGTCCAGTAATAAACTGAGTGAATAATTTTTTAAAGATAAAGCACTCACCATTATAAAAGTAGTACGTGTTCATTATAATTACTTAGAAAAATGCAGAAAGATAAAAGGAAGTCATCTGTGCCCTTACAAAGAGAACCAATATTATTAACCACAAAAAATTTTATTTATGATATTTTGCCATTATTTTTAATATAATTGTGGTCATGTGATTACATTGTCTATATTAAAATTTTTTAATTACACAAGTAACACATTTTAATTTTTTGTTGTTGTTGCCTGCATACAAACACAGAGGAAAAAGTTGTAGGGCCAGGCACTGTGGCTCACGCCTGTAATCCCAGCACTTTGGGAGGCCAAGGTGGGTAGATCACCTGAGTCAGGAGTTCGAAACCAGCCTGGCCAACAAGGCAAAACCCCATTTCTAGTGAAAATACAAAAAAATTAGCCGGGTTTGGTGGCTCGCGCCTATTGTCCCAGCTACTCGGGAGGCTGAGGCAGGAGGATTGCTTGAACCTGGGAGGCAGAGATTGCAGCAAGCCGAGATCACGCCACTGCACTCCAGCCTGAGCAGCAGAGTAAGACTCTGTCTCCAAAAGAAAAAGAAAAAGAAAAAAAAAAAAGAGCTGGGCACAGTGGCTCATGACTGTAATCCTAGCACTTCGGGAAGCTGAGGCAGGTTGATCACAAAGTCAGGAGATTGAGACCATCCTGGCCAACATGGTGAAACCCCCATTGCTACTAAAAATACAAAAATTAGCTGGGTGTGGTGGTATGTGTCTGTAGTCCCAGCTACTCAGGAGGCTGAGGCAGGAGAATCACTTGAACCTGGGAGGCGGAGGTTGCAGTGAGCCGATACGGCGCCACTGCACTCCAGCCTGGGTGACAGAGCTAGACAGCACTGCACCTCAGGCCAATAGTCTCAGCAGATTACACCCTGGACCTTATCATCATTCAAAACTGCCCTCCCTGTAAAATCACTAGTTTAAACATACTTTTCTCTGTCCACAAACCCCTTTCCTCCTCATCCACGTTTTCCTAGCTCATCGGGCCCTCCAGTTTATTGTGTCCTCACTTTCTTCGAGCTTGTCAGTGGCCTTCTATCTTCATTTCTCTCCACATGTAGGCCGGGTGCAATGGCTCACGCCTATAATCCCAGCACCTTGGGAGGCCAAGGAGGGTGAATCACTTGAAGTCAGGAGTTCGAGACCAGCCTGGCCAACACGGCGAAACCCCATCTCTACTAAAAATACAAAAAATTAGCCAGGCGTGGTGGCCCATGCCTGTAATCCCAGTTACTTGAGAAGCTGAGGCAGGAGAATCGCTTGAACCCAGGAGGCAGAGGTTGCAGTGAGCTGAGATCACACCACTGCACTCCAGCCTGGGCGACAGAGTGAGACTCCATCTCAAAAAAAAAAAAAAAAAAAAAAAAAAAAAAAAAAAAAAGGATCTTGGATATTGTGATACAGTAATTCACTCATTTTTCTGCAGTTACCCTCAACTCTCTTTTCCTTCTTTGCATCTACCTAGCAGAAGACCATACAACCTAGATGAATCAAATCTAAACATCTCCACACCTATACCTGGACACATAAATGCTCCTGGATACCATCACCGTACAGGCATATCTATAAATTCCCAGTCACGAAACTAAGCTGGGCCTTCTGGCAGGCTTAGTGTGATTCTCCCAGTCTCTAATAATCATTTCAGGCCAGGCACGGTGGCTCACGCCTGCAATCCCAGCACTTTGGGAGGCTGAGGCGGGCAGATCACCTGAGGTCAGGAGTTCGAGACCAGCCTGGCCAACATGGCAAAACCCCATCTCTACTAAAAATACAAAAATTAGCCAGGGATGGTGGTGGGTGCCTATAATCTCAGCTACTCAAGGAGGCTGAGGCAGGAGAATCACTTGAACCTGGGAGGCGGAGGTTGCAGTGATCCTGCCAAGATCCTGCCACTGCACTCCAGCCTGGGCAATACAGCAAGACCCCCATCTCAAAAAGTAATACTACTAATAATAATCATCATCATTTCAAACTGTCCTCCCTCCTCTCAGAACTCCAACCATGCTTCCCACCTCCAGCTATATTCACCCTCATGAATAACCCAACCTTTGACTCTTATTTCCAAGATAAACTATAGGCCATTAGGTAGCAACTCCTTACACCTTTCTCACCAAAGAAACAAGCCTGCCTCCATCTGCAACTGTATTCAGTATTCCCATTTGTATACTGGGGAAACAGCTTTGTTCTTGTCAAGGGCTTAGGGTAATTCTACTTGTGTTCTAGAGAAGCGTTGTCCCATAGAACTTTCTGCAGTGACAGAGATATTCTTGGTCAGTGCTGTCCCTTTTCATAGCCACTAACTGCATGCGGGTGTTGAGTACCTGAAATGTGGTTGCTGTAACTGAATAACTTCATTTTTTATTGTATTTAGTGTTATTTGTTTATTTTTTAGAGACAGGGTCTTGCTCTGTTGCCCAGGCTGGAGTGCAGTGATGTAGTCACAGCTCATTATAACCTCAAACTCCTGGGCTCGAGTGATCCTCCCACCTCAGCCTCCTGAGTAGCTAGGACAACAGACACATGCCACCATGCCCAGCTAATTTTTAAATTTTTTGTATAGATAGGGTCTCACTCTGTTGCCCAGGCTGGTCTCAAACTCCTGGCCTCAAGCAATCTTGCTGCCTTAGCCTCCTAAAGTGCTGGGATTACAGGCATGAGCCACTGCACCCAACCAATGTTAGTTTAAACTTTTGTTTATTTTGAGACAGGGTCTCTGTCTGTGTCCCAGGCTGAAGTGCAGTGGCATGATCATGGCTTGCTGCAGCAAAACCCCATCTGTACCAAAACCACAAAAATTATCCAGGTGTGGTGGTGCACGCCTATAGTCCCAGCTACTCAGGAGGCCAAGGTGGGAAGATCGCTTGAGCCCAGGAGGTGGAGGTTGCAGTGAGCTGGTATCGCACCACTGCACTCTAGCCTAGGCGACATAGCAAGAGCCTGTCTCAAGAAAATCATGAACACCACACTGCTCTTCACCCCTCTCCTCTTTTTCAGGGTCAGACTCATCTTCCCTTACCTTTCTAAGGTACCAAATTCCTCTCCAGGTACTTCTTTCTTGCTGTCTTTTTTTTCCTTTATGTTTTTATTTTATGTATTTTTTAAACTGACAAATGATAACTGTCCCATTTTTATGGGGTACATAGTGTATATAAATGTCTGATGATCAGATCAGGGCAGTTAGCATATGCATCATCTAAAACATTTATCATTTCTCTGTGTTGGGGACATTTAATATTTTCCTTCAAGCTATTTAAAACTATGTAATAAGCCGGGCACGGTGGCTCATGCCTGTAATCCCAGCACTTTGGGAGGCCGAGGCAGGTGGATCATGAGGTCAGGAGATCGAGACCATCCTGGCCAACATGGTGGAACCCTGTCTCTACTAAAATAAAATAAAATAAATTAGCCAGGTGTGATGGCATGCGCCTGTTGTCCCAGCTACTTGGGAGGCTGAGGCGGGAAAATTGCTTGAACCTGGGAGGCGGAGGTTGCAGTGAGCCGAGATCGAGCCACTGCATTCCAACCTGGCGACAGAGAGACTCCATATCAAAGATAACAAAAAAACTGTGTAATAGATTACTGTTAACTAGGCCGGCCATGGTGGCTCATGCCTGTAATCACAGCACTTTGGGAGGCCGAGGCGGGTGAATCACTTGAGGCCAGGAGTTTGAGACCAGCCTGGTCAACATGGTGAAACCCCATCTCTACTAAAAATACAAAACTTAGCTGGGTGTGGTGGTGCATGCCTGTAATCCCAGCTACTTAGGAGGCTGAGGCAGGAGAATCACTTGAACCCAGGAGGCGGAGGTTGCAGTGTGCCGAGATTGTGCCACTGCAGTCCAGTCAGAGCAACAGAGCAAGGCTCTATGTCAAAACAAAGGAAATTACTGTTAACTATAGTCGTAGTCATCCTACAGAACTATAGAACCCTAGAACTTACTCCTCCTATCTAGCTGTAATTTTATTTTCTTTAACGTCTTGCCTCCTCTGAATAGCCAAACTTCTAAGAGTTGCCTTCTCTTACTTTTTTTTTTTTTTTTTTTTTTTTGAGGCAGAGTCTCACTGTGTCGCCCAGGCTGGAGTGCAGTGGCCCGATCTTGGCTCACTACAACCTCCACCTCCTGGGTTCAAGCAATTCTCCTGCCTCAGCCTCCTGAGTAGCCAGGACTACAGGTGCCTGCCACCACATCCAGCTAATTTTTGTATTTTTAGTTGAGATGGGGTTTCACGATATTGGCCAGGCTGGTCTTGATCTCCTGACCTTGTGATCCGCTCGCGTCGACCTCCCAAAGTGCTGGGATTACAGGCATGAGCCATCACGCCTCTTACATTTCTGTTTCTCATTTTCTCTGGAATCTTTTTCTCTGTTGCCATCACTATACTCTCTCCAGGATCTCCAGTGACTTCAGAGTTGCTAAATCCAGGAGATAGTTTCAGTACTCTCTGCCTCTGAGCTGTTTCTTCTGCCTGCAATTCTTTTTCTTCTGCCTGCAATTCTTTTTCTTCCCACCTAAGCCTGTTTGTTTCTTGCTCACTTAGTAAAGTCACTTTCCCAGGAAAATGTTTTCAGTCATTGTCCGGGCACCCTAGGCTACATCAGGTACCCTGTTAGAATATTTCAAAGCACTTTTTGCTTTTCAACTGTGGTTGCATACTTTTATAATTATTTGTTGAACTTTAATCTAGGGCTGCCTGGTTTGTGGGGGCTAGAATTTTCTTTACTGATTTATTTTTGGAGGCAGAATCTCACTTTGTTGCCTAGGCTGGAGTGCAGTGGCGCAATCTCAACTCACTGCAACCTCCGCCTGCCAGGTTCAAGCAATTCTTGTGCCTCAGCCTCCCAAGTAGCTTGGACCACAGGTACATAACACCATATCTGGCTAATTTTGTTTTGTTTTGTTTTGTTTTGTATTTTTGGTAGAGACAGTATTTCACCATGTTGACCAGGGTAGTCTCGAACTCCTGGTCTCAAGTGAGCTACTGCGTTCGGTCTGGGATTTTATTTTAAAGTGTCCTTGTTGTACCTCTAGTGTCTACCTGTATCTGTCACATAGCAGGGATTGAGTTTACACCATATTTAGATTGAACACACAAGTACATTTCCCATTCTTCCCCAGATTTCAATACCAAATCCCTAAGAGTGGTCATGAACCAGTTATTTTTATTCCATCATGAGTCACCTTATCAACATTCTTACTTCCGAATCCCCAGAAGGCTCTGTTCTATTTCTTTTTCTTTTCTTTTTTTTTGGGGGGGGGGTGGGGGGACACAGTCTCACTCTGTTGCCAGGCTGGAGTGCAGTGGTGCGATCTCAGCTCACTGCAACCTCCACCTCCCAGGTTCAAGCAATTCTCCTGCCTCAGTCTCCTGAGTAACTGGGGTTACAGGCGCATGCCACCATGCCCAGTTAATTTTTGTATTTTTAGTAGAGACGGGGGTTTCAGTATGTTGGCCAGGCTGGTCTTGAACTCCTGACCTCATGATTTACCTGCCTTGCCCTCCCAAAATGCTGGGATTACAGGCCTGAGCCACCGTGCCCAGTCTCTGTTCCATTTCTTGTTATGCTCCTACAGCCCTGAATTCAGTTCTCCTGGTTGCTATATGATTACTTATGTATTGCTTTTATTTAGGTTATCAACATGGATTATGGAATGCAAGAAAATAATCCAATTGATCATGTTAGCTTCTATTGTAAGACTGACCCCAACAGACCAATCAGGATTATGAAAAACCAGGTAACTACTTAGGCAAAACAAATATACTGTAATGGCATGTAGCAAATCTTTATGGTAAATTAGCATTTTATATGCAAATTAGGTTTTAAGGCATATCTTTGCAATTAAAGTGGGCCTGGCACAGTAGCTCATACCTGTAATCCCAGTGCTTTGGGAGGCTGAAGTGGGAGGATCACTTGAGACCGAGAGCTTAAGATCAGCCTGGCCAACAAAGCGAGACCCCATCTCTATAAAAAATAAAAAACTTAGGCATGGTAGCTAATGCCTGTAGTTCCAGCTACTTAGGAGGCTGAGGTGGGAGGATCGCTTCAGCCTGGGAGGTCAAGGCCTCGGTGAGCTGTGATTGTGCCACTGCACTCCAGCCTGGATGACAGGGAGACCTTGTCTCGAAAAAAAAGAAATAGTTAGGAGCCTAGGGACCAGCTGGTATCTCCAATGTGTGAATTCAAGGTGATAGTGAAATCTCTTCATTTTAAAAAGGTTTCACAACTTCTGCCAGAGAAATTTGCAGAGCAGCTGATTCGAGTATATTGTAAGAAGATGGACAGAAAGAGTTTGTATGCCGCAAAACAACATTTTGTTCAGTGGTGCGCAGACAGAAATTTCACCAAGCCTCAGGTAGGTGGCCTGTTACTCACAAACTTTGCACAATTTTTTATTTTTAAGTAAAAACCAAAAATAATTCTATCTGCTGAAAAGTTCCCATTTAAGTTGTAGTCACTTGGTTATGGTTTTGAAAATAAGGCTTTCACTTTCTTTCCTTTTAAAATGTCTGAATCTGTGTCAGCCAGTGATTTCTTCCTACAGGAGTTGGGAATGGATACTGTTTAGCATTATTGTCCTAATAATAAAAGATAAAAATGTGAACATGTAAATAATGCTTTCTAATGTTGTTCACCAGTGGCCCTGGAAAGTTGTTCAGTGTCTCCATCTTTCAGAGGTTACCAAAGCTGAGTAGTTAACTTGTTTAACATACAATTGATAATAGACTTCATGTTTCTAAACCTGGTTACTTCTGTATATTAGTTAACTATTTAAATGATCAAGAATGAGAGTAGAGGGAAGAGGAGCCAAGCCACAGTTGCCAACCCTGTAGAGAATGTTGTTAAAATTGTCTCTTACTGACCTACACATAGTAGGTGTCTGCGCAGACAATGTGGCCAGTTGGCATTTATTGGCTGAATGAATGAATATAATTGGCAAGCAGGGAAACAGTGCTTTACTGCCTAGTCTGGAACTCTCCCTCACACCTCCCTGTGTGTCAGGTGCTAAAGGGAACAAAGTATAGGGTGAGACATGAAAGCATAGCTCAGGATGTCGGTGCTTTATCAAGTGCCACATGGCATGACCCAGGCAAGATCTCTGAGGATTCAGAGAGTTGGGAGATCTCTGGGAGAAGCCTGGTGAAGGGGCGGGATCTGATAGATCTAGAAGGCAGGGTTTTTTGGATGAGCAGCAGGGAGAATGAAGGGTATATTTGGCAATGGGAGGAGCATAAACAAAGGCATGAAGCTGGAATGAGCTGAGAGTATTTAGGGGACCATGAGGAGACCTGCCTGTCCAGGGTAGAAAATTATTTTTTTTTAATTCATTCATTCATTCATTTTTTTGGGATGGAGTCTTGCTTTGTCACCCAGGCTGCAGTGACAACTGCACTTACTGCAACCTCTGCCTCCCGGGTTCAAGCGATTCCCCTGCCTCAGCCTCCCAAGTAGGCACGTGCCACAATGCCTGGCTAAATTTTTGAATTTTAGTAGAGACAGGGTTTCATTATGTTAGCCAGGATGGTCTCGATCTCCTGACCTTGTGATCCACCCACCTCGGTCCCCCAAAGTGCTGGGATTACAGGTGGAAGCCGCCATGCCCAGCCAGAAAATTCTTACTGTTAAGTGTGGAGAGGTTAAATGGGAAGAGTAGACTGGATTATGGAGAACCTTGGATAATTGGCTGGGAGATTCTTTTCTCCGTACAGTGGGGAGGGGATCACTGAGCACATTCAAGAGTTGCCATGCTCTGTAGGATCTGCCTGAATGTGTGTCTGCTCCAACTAGAGTGAAACCCGAGGGAATAAGAGTAGAATTGTCCCTTGGCATCTGTGGGGAACTGGCTCCAGGACCCCCACAGACCCCACAGATAGAAAAATCCATGGAGGCTCAAGTCCCTTATATAAAATGGTGTAGTGATTGCATATGACCTATGCATATCCTCTTTTATACTTTAAATATCTCTAGATTACTTATAAAACCTACTACAATGTAAATCCTATGTAAATAGTTGTTAATACTGTATTGTTTAGGGAATCATGACAAGAAGAAACTCTGTACATGCTTAGTATAGATACAGGCATCCATTTCTCCCCCCCTCACATTTTCTATCAACAGTTGGTTGAATCTGCCCATGGATGCAGAGGGTCAGCTGTATGTCTCTCCTAGGTACTGTGAAATTAAATCACTGAAACTAAATCACTGAGAACTCTAGTTGCAGGTAGACTGGAACTTGGAGAGGCTGGAAACAGAGAGTCAAGAGAGGCTATTAAAGTTTGGCTGTGTCATGGTAACTACTATAAATTTGGTACATTTACTCACTGAGTGAGTATTTTGCCATGCCCTTGTTAGGTGCCTGGAATAGTACGTAAGATAGAGAGTTCCTAATAACCCATGGATCCCATTCAGGTTGGGGATAACAATCTAGTTGGGGATAATAATAATTATTAATTTTACTCCATAAATTAATAATTATAGGAGCATGGTAAGTACTTTGGGTGTAGGGTGAGTACACAGTCTTAGAGGAGGAAAAACAAGGAGGATTTAGCTGGTCTTAGTTGGTCAGGAAAAGCTGATTTAAAGAAGGGCTTATAAACTGAGACCTGAAGGTTGAGTGAGGAGTCGTCTGGGTTAAGGGCTGGCAGCAGGAGGTGGCGGTAGGGGAGGGGTTGAGGCATAGACACCACAGGATTAATTCGGAAGATGAGAAAGAATATGGTGTATTTCAGGAAGGAGCATAGAGTGTGGAGGTGTCTGGGGCTTTATGCACAGTCCTGTCAGCCAAGAGCAGTAGGGAGCATCAGCACTGAAGGGTTTTAAGCAAGAAAGTGACATATTTGTTTACATTTATAAAATTCACTGGAATTGAAATTAGAATGAGTGGAAATAAAAAAGTTGGCTATATGCTAGGCATGGTGGCTCACATCTATAATCCTAGCACTTTGGGAGGCTGAGGTGGGAGGATTGTTTGAGCCTAGGAGTCTGAGGCTGCAGTGAGCTATGATCACACCACTACACTCCAGCCTGGTTGACAGAGCAAGATGCTGTCTCAAAGAAAGAAAAGAAAAGAAAAGAAAAGAAGGAAAGGAAAGGAGAGGAGAGGAGAGGAGAGGAGGGGAGGGGAGGGGAGGGGAGGGGAGGGGAGGGGAGAAAGAAAGGAGGGAGGGAGGGAGGGAATAGAGATGAGGCTGGGTGCGGGGGCTCACGCCTGTAATCCCAGCACTTTGGGAGGCCGCGGTGGGTGGATCATGAGGTCAGGAGATCGAGGCCATCCTGGCTAACATGGTGAAACCCTGTGTCTACTAAAAAATACAAATTAGCCAGGTGTGGTGGCGGGCGCCTGTAGTCCCAGCTTCTTGGGAGGCTGAGGCAGGAGAATGGCGTGAACCCGGGAACCAGAGCTTGCAGTGAGCCGAGATTGCGCCACAGCACTCCAGTCTGGGCGACAGAGCAAGACTCCATCTCAGTAAAAAAAAAGAAATAGAGATGAGTTTAAAGACAAATAAAAACTGTCGATTTTGAAATAGACCTTTAAGAACAAGTATCACAGCAATAGAATGACTTTTTTTTTGAGACGGAGTCTCACTTTGTTGCCCAGGC
Organism: Theropithecus gelada; assembly: GCF_003255815.1. NCBI lineage: Eukaryota > Metazoa > Chordata > Mammalia > Primates > Cercopithecidae > Theropithecus > Theropithecus gelada. The sequence continues at coordinate 65,734,400 of NC_037678.1, forward strand.
TGGAGTGCAGTGGTATGGTCTCAACTCACTGCAAGCTCCGCCTCCTGGGTTGAAGTGATTCTCCTGCCTCAGCCTCCTGAGTAGCTGGGACTACAGGCATGCACCACCATGCCCAGCTAATTTTTGTATTTTTAGTAGAGACAGGGTCTCACCGTGTTGCCCAGGCTGGTCTTGAACTCCCAACCTCAAGTGATCCACCTGCCTTGGCCTCCCAAAGTGCTAGGATTACAGGCGTGAGCCACCACGCCTGGCCTAAATGATTGCCTTTACTGAGATCAGGAGTTCGAGACCATCCTGGCCAACATAGTGAAACCCCATCTTTACTAAAAATACAAAAATTAGCCATGGTGGTGCACACCTGTAATCCCAGCTACTTGGGAGGCTGAGGCGGGAGAATCGCTTGAACCCTGGAGGTGGAGGTTGCAGTGAGCTGAAATCGTGCCACTGCACTCCAGCATGGGTGACAGAGCAAGATTCCATCTCAAAAACATAATAATGATAAATTTTTAAAATACTGTTTTTAATGGTTCTATCAAGTCAGATCCAGTGTGGTTCAACAGAAGAAATTTAACATGGGGGATGAGATACAAAAGTTCTGGCAGAGCTAAATGAGTACAGAGGATGGTGATTCAAAAGCAGGAAGCTGCTACCACCTCTAGGATAGGAGAGACCAAGGGAGCAGGTGGGAGTCCCGGAGCTGGGGCCACCTGCAGAAGCTAGAACCACAAAAGAGTCACTGCCACTGCCGCTCATGCCAGAGGAGGTAGGGAGAGAAATAACCTGATTTCTCTGCCCTCTTCTCACCTCGTCTCCCACCAGAGAGACCAAACCTAACTGGAAACCAGCAGGCATGGGAGCTGAGAGATGTAATTTACCGGACTGGCTCCAGTGAAACAGAGTAGGGAGAGGAGGAGTGAAGAATGGATCTGGGAGCAAACAGGCAGATGAGGAGCACGAATCCTCCTACCAGCATTGTATTCCTGATACAACAGAAGCTCTCCAAGATCCTGCATCCTCTCGTAACCAAAGAGGATCTACACACAAGTTCAGAACAGTTAGCATAGAGTCGAGTATTAGGAGGCCTTGCTTCTTCTTACCTCTGTGGTTTCAGGTCATTGTATCACCTCCCTTTGGATCTCTCCCTTATTTTGGGTGGAGGAGGTCCTTTGGCTGGAGCCTATGCTGATGGGGCCAACGTTAGAGCTTTGATACAGAGAAAAATTTTAATTCTGCAGGTACATACTGTCTTTTCTCCCCTTCTTTGCCATCTTGTAGACCTGGGCCATTTATTACAGAGGGGACCAGGCGAGAGAGAACCTAAGGGTTCAGTGCATCCTGTCTTTCTCCTGGGCAAACAGGACAGGGTTTGTGCTCCATGAAGGTGTGTGAAGGAGGCCATAGAGGTGGGCAGTGGTATGCTGCTTCCCGTCATCTCTGCAGAGGCCAGTGTCTGTTTTCATGAAGGCTCTTCCTGCATAAGACTGTAGTGTTTCTAATTGGTCCCAACCACAGGGCATAGGTAATTTGGAGTTTCCCTGGAGTGAGGACATCTAGAAGCAATCTATATGCAAGATGAGGATGTGCACACCTGAGACTTTCACTCACAAATAAGATGATGGAAACTGGCTTTTCTCTGTTCTCTGTTTTTCTCTGTCCTTCTAATAGGATGGCGATGTTATAGCCCCACTCATAACACCTCAGAAAAAGGAATGGAACTACAGGACTTCAGTCCAAAGTCCAACTCGCCTCCGAGAAGCCTCCAAAAGCAGACTCCAGCTTTTTAAAGATGACCCAAGGTGAATGTCTGTAGTCGGCTATTTACAAACTCCCTCCCCTGCACAATTCATTTAGGGGCTTCGCTCATAGAATTCTGCAAAATTATGATAACTCATGCTTTAATTTTGTAGTTTGAATGTACACGCATGCTGAAGCTAAGTAATTTTTAATCAAAGAAATAAGATGGTATTAGGCAAATCTTACTATACTATGAAAAGTATTACCTTGCCTATTTTTAATATTATTAAAGTCTTTCTCTTTCGGTAGTCTATTTTCTTAGAATAACAACTCTTTTATCTACTCTGAACTCTCTTTTTTTTCTTTTTTAAAAGACAAGGTTTTGCTCTGTTGCCCAGGCTGGACTCGCACTTTCCTGGGCTCAAGTGACCCTCCTGCCTTAGCTTCCCAAGTAGCTGGGACTATAGGCACGTGCCACCACACCCAGCTTACTCTGAACTTTTATGACGGATGATTGTTTTTTGTTTTTAATGTAGAAATGAGACAAGGGTACAAATTGGAATTAGAAGTTGACCTTGTCATAGACAAACATGGCTAAAAACAAAACATCAAATCCTACCCCAGTGAAGAGTTCCCTATCACTTCAAGTTTGAGGACAGTCCTCTTCAAGCATAGGTGAAAACACCTCCCCTCACCCTTTTAGCCTCCTACAAGCTGCCAAGTTGAGGTAAACAGTTGGAGATGATGGCCAGGAGTGGCCTCCAACACACTGGTGAGAGGCCTGATTAGGTTTTGGGGAAGATCTGAGAGCTCAGGCCTCCTCATGAGTGGAGCCTAAAGCCGCCTCTTGTTGGGAGATCCCTACCCCCAGTGACAGAGGAATGCCCCAAACTAGGCTGTGCCCTGGCTCCGTGGCGGTTCCAGACCTGGGCAGTGCCTTTGTCTCCTGAACACTCACTCCCCCGGTCCAGAGGGCCTTCCCACTGCCCCGCCTGGAGAGAGCCTCCCCTGACCTGCTCTCTGAGTATCCTGGAGAGCTGGCTAGAGGCTGTCACAGGCACCATCCTCAGAGCTCCTCAGACCTGGGACTTTGTTTTTGCTGGTTCGGTGCATTTTGTGTATTTAAGAGCAAACACTAGCCGGGCATGGCGGCGTGCACCTGTAGTCCCAGCTACTTGGGAGGCTGAGGCAGGAGAATCGCTTGAAACTGGGAGGCGGAGGTTGCAGTGAGCCAAGATCACGCCATTGCACTCCAGCCTGGGTGACAGAGTGAGACTCCATCTCCAAAAAAAAAGAAAAAAAAAAAAAAAGTGCAAACACTGCACTGCCTGTGGGGAAATTAGTGACTGCCCAGTGGGTTCCAGGCTCCCCTAGGTAACTTCGTTTTCCCAGCAGTGGAGGGGGCATCACCTTGGTGGGGCAGTGTCCCTGTGCCCAGGGCACACCTTATTCCCAGTTCTATAGCAATTCACCAAGAACAAAGTCTGCAGGGCCAGGCGCGGTGGCTCATGTCTATAATCCCAGCACTTTGGGAGGCCGGGGCGGGCGGATCACAAGGTCAGGAGATCAAGACCATTCTGGCTAACATGGTGAAACCCCATCTCTACTAAAAATACAAAAAATTAGCCAGGCGTGGTAGTCTCCTGAGGCAGGAGAATGGCATGAACCCAGGAGGCGGAGCTTGCAGTGAGCCAAGATAGAGCCACTGCACTCCAGCCTGGGTGACAGAGCGAGACTCCGTCTCAAAAAAAAAAAAAAAAGTCTGCAGTTAGAGCCAAAGCTGGTGGTGGCCAGAGGGTGCTGAAGATGCAGGCTAGTGGGGATAGGAGCCATGAGCCCCGAATGTCTTCCGCTCTGGTGCTCCCCGGACTAAGCCTCCCTGGCACACTGGGAGTGAGGGGCAGCCTGAGCGTGTAGGGGAACTCAGACCACAGGCCAGCAGATTTCCCAGTAGTCTGTCACTGGCCACCGTGTAGCCAGATTCTGTTCCGTCCACACTGGGGTGAAGAGTACCTGGAATGTCTGCCATCCTGTATGATCACCCCACCCCCCCACCGCCCCCCTCCACTCCATCCATCAGTAGATAATAGGGGTTGGTTACAATTCATAAGAGAATAGTTAAAACCCTTCTCCTCTCATGCCTACCATGGTATTGGGGCAATCTGTTCACATATGGGCTCAGCAACGCACAAGTGAGGTCAGCCATGGCACTAAGTCATTCCCATTTTAGCCAAGGTGCCTCAGGAATGTCATATTGTGTTAAAGTCATTTTATTTCTGTGTATCTTACCTTTAAATCATTGTGATTTACTCTGAGATTCTGTAGTCCTAATACTGTGTCACTGTGCTGTCTGTGAAACAACTTGAATGGATTTTGTTTGCATCTTTTGTTACATGTAAGGCAGCTGTACTTTATGTTCTTTGCAACTGTTTTCATTATGATAACTCTGCGCTATTTACAAGGTTACATTTTCCTTAAGAAACATCTTGGCCAGGCGAAGTGGCTCACACCTGTAATCCCAGGACGTTGGGAGGCCGAGGTGGGCGGATCACTTGAGGTAAAGAGTTCGAGACCAGCCTGGCCAACATGGCGAAACCTAGTCTCTGCTAAAAATACAGAAATTAGCCAGGCGAAATTGTGGTGGTGTGTGCTTGTAATCCCAGCTACTCGGGAGGCCGAGGCAGGAGAATCACTTGAACCGGGGAGGTGGAGTGTGCAGTGAGCCAAGATCGCTACTGCACTCCAACCTGGGAGTCAAGAACGAAACTCTGTCTCAAACAAAAAAAAAAAAAAAAAGGAAAGAAACATCTTCGCTATTTGTATAAAAATGGAAATTTTAACAGCTTAGCCTCTAGAGAGTTACTGAACGTGGTTACCCTGGGAATGTAAATAGAACTGCAAATTAAAATGACTGGCCACTTCAACTGGGTAAGGGAAACAGCTGCAATAAAGCTTCGTGAATGTATCTCCATCTTGAAAGTTGTGTTCCACAAAGCTTTCGACCTCCTTGTCTGAATATGCATATTACTCATTTGCTCCTTTCATACCTTCCTCATGAAATTAAATAGCAGATTCACAAGAACCTGGCACTGGTGGCAGACAAAAGGGCCTCAACGTTCTGCAGCAGGCCAGAGGAGGAATGATGCTGCTAGAGTCTTTATTAGTTCCAGTGCTCAAGCCCGGGTTTCTAAGGTTTGACAATATTCTGTAAGTTAAAATCATTCCCACACATACAGAGTAGAATCCCGTTTCTGTAAGAATACACACACACACATATTCATGGAACATTGTCTGGAAGGATATACATGAAAATGTTAGAGTTGGGGGGGTTGAATTTTAGGCAATTTTCATTTTTTTTAATGTCTTCTGGTTTTTCTACTATAAACATGAATTCGTTGTAGAACCTCTAAAATGATAATGTTCATGAGGTTGGTTTTCCTCGTTCAGTAGCTGGCGGGGAACAGCATAGTGAAAAATCTTCCGTTTGCCAGGAGGCAGGCACTAGCATGGGAAGGGATGCGGATTTTTCTTAGTTTTCTAAGGCCCTGTTAGCTGAGGGTCTCGGTGCTGCTTGGGTAAGGTGTAAGCATCTTTTAATCCTTCAGAGTCACCTCTGCAAAACAGCAGTGCCTGCCCCCACCTGTATCTTGGGTCCCCAGGCCACAAGGAGGCTGGCCAGCAGCCTCAGCCAACTCTAGGGCCCTTCAGCATCTGTGTTTCGAACAGCACAGGCTGCCGTGTGTCTGGAAGGCCTGGGTGGCATCGTGAGCAGGGCTGAGTACCTGTTGCCACAGGGCCATCAGCTGAGAAGCCAGGCCTCCAGCTCCTGGACGCAGAACTGCTCCCGCCGGGCCAGCACCTCGTTGTTAAAGGTTGCGCAAGGGGAGCTTCCCCCGTGAAACAAGTCTCCATCCAACCACAGCCCAAACCGGCCACTAGAGAAGAGGACAGTCTTGGTGCAGCTTACTCCTGTGTGCTGAAACCCTCAGGCTCTGCCACAGATTGGCCATGCCAATCAGCTCTTGGCCATGCCAGGACGGCAGCCCAGTTTCACCTGTCTTACCTCCCCTTAAAGCAATTTATACTGAATTACTAGGGACTCAGCACATTGTTCCCCATGGGGTTGAGAGTATTTGTTTATTTGTTTGTTTATTTATTTATTGAGACAGAGTCTTGCTTTGTTACCCAGGCTGGAGTGCAGTGGCACAACCTTGGCTCACCACAACCTCTACCTCCCGGGTTCAAGCAATTCTCCTACCTCGGCCTCCCGAGTAACTGGGATTACAGGCCACCCACCACTATACCTGGTTAATTTTTGTACGTTTAGTAGAGATGGGGTTTTGCTGTGTTGGCCAGGCTGGTCTTGAACTCCTGACCTCAAGCGATCTGCCTGCCTTGGCCTCCCAAAGTGCTGGGATTACAGGCGTGAGCCACCACACCTGACTAAGAGTATTTTTGAACAGTTCAGTATTTTAATAAGTATATACAGTGGCGCAACTGTCACCACAGCCCAGTTTTAGAACATTTGGAGCATTTTTAAGGTGGCAATTCTTTTTTTTTTTTTTTTTGAGACAGAGTCTTGCTCTGTCGCCCAGGAGTGCAATGTGTGATCTCAGCTCACTGCAACCTCCGCCTTCCAGGTTGAAGCAATTCTCCCACCTCAGCCTCCCGAGTAGCTGGGACTACAGATGCCTGCCACCATGCTCAGCTAATTTTTGTATTTTTTAGTAGAGACGGGGTTTCACCACATTGGCCAGACTGCTCTCGAACTCCTGACCTCAAGTGATCTGCCCGTCTCATGCCAAAGTGCTGGAATTACAGGCATGAGCCACCGCACCCGGCCAAGATGGCAATTTTTTTTCTTTCGGTAGGAGTCTCGCTCTGTTGCCCAGGCTGAAGTGCAGCGGTGCAATCTCGGCTCACTGCAAGCTCCGCCTCCTGGGTTCATGCCATTCTCCTGCCTCAGCCTCCCAAGTAGCTGGGACTACAGGCGCCAGCCACCACGCCCGGCTAATTTTTTGTATTTTTAGTAGAGACGTGGTTTCACCGTGTTATCCAGGATGGCCTCGATCTCCCGACCTCATGATCTGCCCACCTTGGCCTCCCAAAGTGCTGGGATTACAGGCATGATCCTGGCCCAAGATGGCAGTTCTTAATACAAAAATTAGTCGAGCATGGTGGTGGGCACCTGTAGTCCCAGCTACTCCAGAGGCTGAGGCAGGAGAATCACTTGAACCTGGGAGGGGGAAGTTACAGTGAGCTGAGATCACGCCACTGCACTCCAGCCTGGGCGACAGAGCGAGACTCTGTCTCAAAAAAAATAAAAAAATAAAAATTAAAAATGGCAATTCTTTAACCAAAGCTAGTACATCTCGGGGTGCAAACTCTAAGAGCCCAAATACTTCAGAGCATCCATTCTAATCCCCTTATTTGATAGAAAACCTCAGCCGGAGCTAGGAAGTGAATTCCTGCAGATCAGCAATGGCTGATGTGTTCTCTGCCAAGCTGCCCCTCAATGGAGGCTTTTCAGGCAGTTGGGAGAGCAAAGAATTTGCCTGGTACTAATCAAGCAATGCTGTCATCCCTGCCCTCAGGATAAGATGCATGCCCCCTGAATGTGAAGGTCACACCAGGATGAGATCAACTTTTTTTTCCTACCTCTCTCTACCCCCTGTCCTCACCGAAGGAGGCTCCTGCAATGAGTTATGTCCCCTGCAATTCCTGGGCTGATGGAAAAACGAGGCACACTCATCTCTTGACGCTAGCCTCATCCAACCATGTGGAATTCCAAAAGTTGCATACATTCAGACTAAACTGTCACCAGCTGTAACACTTCGGTGGGGGCACTCATACATCCTTTCTGCTTAATACTGGCTTAGTGTGAGGGTGAGGGGGTTGGCTGGGAGGCTGAGCAATGAAGGGAACAGCCTGAGAGTTCCCACCAGCCTCCCCATTGCATCAAGGGCAGCCTCGCCCAGCAGTTCAGCAGAGGGAAAGGGACCAGAACACAGACCACCCCAAGACTCAGGAGGACTGAGACACTCACCTGCCACTGCCCATCATCAGTGAATCCAAGTCTCCCTTCACAAAGAAAGAGTTGCTTCCAGTCCACTTAAAGACCTGGGTGATAGGGAAAGGCTCAGGTTACTACGGGAGCGAGTCCCGCCCTTGCAGTTTGACCCCGAACCACTGGGTGGCAATGTTGTGGCGGGAACAGCATCCAGGCCGCAGCCGAGCCGCAGGTGGGACTCCGGGTTCAGGGATCTTGGAGTTTCTCTTCTCAGTCTCCTTGGAGTCACCGCCACATGCCCTTTAGTTTGAATTCCTACAGCCTAGAAGCCACTTTGTTCTAGAATAGGACAACAACCTCTGAGGCTTCCTGCTTCCAAAGCTGCAGGGAGGAGGGGAGCAATCCAGGCCAGGAGTGGGGACTGATACTGCCATTAAGTAACTCATCGTCGCCTCTCACCCGGACAACACCAGCCCGCCTGCGCTTCAGCGCTGCCTCACATCCAGCTCATCCACAAGCCTCGCAGCTCTAGACATAGCCTGCCTGCCGCCATTTCTATCCCGTCCTCTGCCTGGATCACAGCCTCCCAGCTGGTCCCTCTGCCTCCCCTGTCTGTACCTACAGCCATACCCACACTGCAATCTGCCTGATCTGTTCGACGTCCAAATCAGATGTTTCCTCTGCCTAAGTCCTCCAATGGCTTCCCATTGCAGTGGGGATAAAATTCAACTTAACAATGGCCAGAAGTGCAGCCTGGGCCTGGTGCAGTGGCTCATGCCTGTAATCCCAGCAATTTTTTAACTAGCCAGGTGTGATGGTGTGCACCTGTAATCCCAGCTACTCAGTAGGCTGAGGCAGAAGGATCGCTTGAGGCCAGGAGTTTCCTCGAGGTCAGGAGTTCTAGACCAACCAGGGCAACAAAGTAAGACCCTCCCTTATCTCTAAAAATTTTTTTTTCTCTTTCTCTCTTTTGACACGGAGTCTCGCTCTGTCACCAGGCTGGAGTGTAGTGGCGCAATCTCGGCTCACTGCAACCTCCGCCTCCAGAGTTCAAACGATTCCCCTGCCTCAGCCTCCCGAGTAGCTGGGACTACAGGCACGCGCCACCACGCCCAGCTTTTAGTAGAGACGGGTTTCACCATGTTGCCCAGGCTGGTCTCAACCTACTGACCTCATGATCTGCCTGCCTCAGCCTCCCAAAGAGCTGGGATTACAGGCGTGAGTCACTGTGCCTGGCCCTAAAAAAATTTTTTTAAACCTAGCTGGTCATGGTGGTGTGCACCTATAGTCCCAGCTATTAGGGAGGCTAAGGTGGAAGGATCACTTCAGCCCAGGAGTGGAGGCTACGGTGAGCTATGATTGCACCACTGCACTCTGGCGTGGGTAACAGAGCAAGACCCCAACTCTAAAAAACAACAACAAAAAAAACTATCAAAACTTAAAAGTGCAGCCAGCTCTAACCCCTGATTTTCTCTCTGGCCCCTTCTCCCCCTTATTGACTACACATTAGCTACACCAGTCCTTCCATCCCTGGAACACCCAAAGCCCATTCCCATTCCTGCCCTAGAACCCCTCTGCCCAGAATGCTCTTCCCCCAGATCCTCAGAGGGCCCACCTCTCATCCTTCAGCCCAAATGTCATCTCAGAGAAATTTCCTGGACCACCCTATCTGAAGTGGCCCTTCCTGCTAGACCCTGTTTTATTTCTCTTTATTTATATTAAAGACGTGAAGTTCCATGTTTGTGGACCAGCTCAGAGGCCAGTGTGGTTGGAGCAGAGTGAGAGAAAGGAAAAGTAGCAAGAAATGCCATTCAGAGAGAGGCCAGAAGGCGTAGGGATGTAGATCATTGGACACACTTTGGCTCTTCCCCAAGTGAAAGAGGAAGCCAAGGAGTGACAAGCTGTGAGTTCTAGCTTCCCCCCACCTTTTTTTTAATTTGTGTTAAGACAGAGTCTCACTCTGTCACCCTGGCTGGAGTGCAGTGGCACGATCTCAACTCACTGCAACCTCCGCCTCCTCCAGGTTCAAGAGATTCTCATGCCTCAGCCTACCGAGTAGCTGGGATTACAGGCGCATACTACCATGCCTGGCTAATTTTTGTGTTTTTAGTAGAGCTGGGGTTTCACCATGTTGGCCAGATGGGTCTCAAACTCCTGACCTCAAGTGACCCACCCACCTCGGCCTCCCAAAGTGCTGGGATTACAGGCATGAGCCACCGCGCCCTACCCTGGCTTCCCTTTTGAAAGGATCGCTCCAGCTACTGTGCTGACTGAAGTGGAGGCAGTGAGAGACCTTTTAGGAGGCAATAGCAGGGACACACAAGTAATGATGGTGGCTTGAACCAAGATGCCAGCAAAGGACATGGCAGTGGTGGATCCTGAATATAGAGAGAAGGCAGAGCTGTCAGGATTCGCTGACAGTTCAGATGTGAAGTTGTGAAAGACAGTTAAGGAGGACTTCAAGACTTTCTATCTTGGCCGGGCGCGGTGGCTCAAGCCTGTAATCCCAGCACTTTGGGAGGCCGAGACGGGCGGATCACGAGGTCAGGAGATCGAGACCAGGTTCTGTGGTCCATGTTGTATTGTCACTCCCTTCAACTTCCTTTCCCTCTCTGCCGCTGTTAAACCAGTTGGGCAAAACCCCTAACCCTGGCTGCCCGCTCTCTGCAGTCCACTCTCTGGTGTCCCCTCTCTGCAGGCCTGCGCCGAGCAGCCGATGCTGCTGAAGAAGCAGGCACAGAAGTGGCGGCGCCCTAACCTCACAACCCAAGCCGCCACTCGCACGGCCCAGCGGCACTTCTGCTGCTCCGGTGTTCTCCAGCAGGCTTTCCTCCCTTCCCACACCTGTGATGACTGCGATACCCGATCCTTCACCTTCCTCCAGCAATGACCTCACCCTGTATTTCTTTTTTTTTTTTTTTTAGAGACAGGGTCTTGCTCTGTTGCCCAGGCTGGAATGCAGTGGTGTGATCACAGCTCACTACAGCCTCAACTTTCCAGGCTTAAGCGATCCTCCGCATCAGCCTCTCAAGTAGCTGGGACTACAGGTGTGCTCTACCGTGTCTGGCTAATTTTTGTATTTTTTGTAGAGATGGGGTCTCGCTATGTTGCCCAGGCAGGTCTTGAAATCCTGGACTCAAGCAGTCCACCTTCGTTGGCCTCCCAAAGTAGGATTACAGGCATGAGCCACGGTGCCTGGCCCCCATGCTTCCTGAGAAGCCACTGGCTGTGTCCTTCGTCGTCCTGCCACCACGCCCTCAGGTCTATCTTGTCTTCCCAGCCTGTGCCTGGAAAGAATGGTCCTCCCTCCTCTCAGCCAGTCAGCGGTTGCCAGAGACCCACCAAATATGTTTTGTTTTGTTTTGTTTTTGAGACGGAGTCTTGCTCTGTGGCCCAGGCTGGAGTGCAGTGGCTCTATCTCGGCTCACTGCAAGCTCCGCCTCCCGGGTTCATGCCATTCTCCTGCCTCAGCCTCCCGAATAGCTGGGACTACAGGCGCCCGCCACCACGCCGGGCTAATTTTTTGTATTTTTAGTAGAGACAGGATTTCACCATGTTAGCCAGGATGGTCTCGATCTCCTGACCAAGTGATCCACTCGCCTCGGCCTCCCAAAGTGCTGAGATTATAGGCGTGAGCCACTGCGCCCGGCCAAACCCACCAAGTATGTTTTAAATGCAGGACAGACAGGTCAAGGGGGATGCTCTGCCCACCACTGCCCTGCTCATTACCCCTGTGGAAAGATAGTGGCACACCAGGCAGCCCATCGTGGAGGATGGAGCTGGGGGCCACTGGGACCCCAGGAGCTTTGTCTCGCCACAAGCCCCACTCCCCCCACGGAAGGTTGGGAACATCACCTTCAGCTGTGGTGAGAAGGAGAAGAGGAATGTCTCGCCGGTACCATAGAAGCCTTTGCTGAGTTGGATAGCCGAGGAGGAGAAGGCTCCAAATATCTGGAAAGCGGAAGTTGCAGTCTGCAGCTGGAGGGGAGCTGGGGGTCCTCTGACGACCCTCATTCTTCGGGTTTAGTAATACAGGCTCATCCTAGAGGGCACCTGGGAAGCTAGGGCAGAGCTGGGGCGTGGGGGCTCCACACCCAAGAGCAGGAATCCTCATGCATCCTTTCCCTTAATGCTCCCCAAGGAAGAGGTCCTGCTGGCTTCCTCCTCTGGGCGGTCAGGGCCCTCCTTTTTCTTAAATATCCTTACTCTAGGCCGAGTGCAATGGCTCACGCCTGTAATCCCAACACTTTGGGGAGACTAGGGTGGGCTGATCACCTGAGGTCAGGAGTTCGAGACCAGCCTGGCCAACATAGCGAAATCCTGTCTCTACTAAACATACAAAAATTAGCCAGGTGTGGTGGTGGGCGCTTGTAATCCCAGCTACTTGGGAGGCTGAGTTAGGAGAATCGCTTGAACCCAGGAGGTGGAGGTTGCAGTGAGTCGAGATCACGCCACTACACTCCAGTCTGGGTGACAGAGCGAGACTCCATCTAAAAAAAAAAAAATTATATATATATATATATGTGTGTGTGTGTGTGTGTGTATATTTATGTATATATATATTCATTCTATGCAAGTAATCATGGAAAAAAGTAGCAGTTATAGAGAAGCAAAATAAAAAAAGTAAAGCCATCTCCCAATCCCCCTCATTCTTCCCCAAGATAATCACTCTTAATATTTTGGTATATTTCCTTCTGACATCAGTTTAATGCCAGTGTGTGTGTGTGTGTGTGTGTGTGTGTGTGTGTGTGTGTATATATATATATATTTTTTTTTTTTTTCCTTCAGACAGGGTCTCACTCTGTCACCCAGGCTAGAATGCAGTGGTGTGATCATTGCTCACTGCAGCCTCAACCCACCTACAATGCCCCCAGCTGCAGTTGCTGGGACTATAGGCAAACACCACCACACCTGGCTAATTTTGTTGTTGTTGTTTGTTTTTGGTTTTGGTTTTTTTTTAGAGACAGGGTCTGGCTATGTTGTCCAGGCTGGTCTTGAACTCCTGGACTGAAGCAATTCTCCTGCTTCAGCCTCCCAAAGTGCTGGGATTACAGGTGTGAGCCACCGTGCCCAGCAACCCCCACACTGTCTTCTACTTCTGAGGATGAAGATGCAGTTTTACAGTCAAATGATTATTTGCTTAATTGTCTGACCCTTCCCCTATTAGACCATTAGCTCCAAGAGAGCTGGGGCTGCTTCTGGGTTGATTCTGCTCTATCCCACCTCTCACCTGGCACACAGAAGGCGCCCCATGTAGATGTGTTGAATGCATAAATGGGGGAATGGCTCTGAGTGGGCAGGTCCCATTGCCATCATCAGTGTCCATTACAGGTGACTTAGTCTTTCACTCTGTCTGCTTGTCCCTGAGCTGCCCTGGGTCAGGGCCCACGGGTACCTGGTGGGGTGCCCCCAGAGCCTCAGGTGGCACCCCTGCCCAGCTCACCTGCCCGTCCTGGTCCCTGAGCACCAGCAGCACTGGCCCGCTGCAGCCCTCCATCCGCCGGTACAGGCTCTGCAGGCTGAAACCGTCCCTCGACGTGCAGAAGACCAGACTCCAGGGATGGCCGGTGACTCTTGGTGGGAAGTGAAAGCTGAGCTGGGGATAGGGCTGGAGGTGAATGGAGGAGTTCTTGCTCCCTCCTGCCATATCCTGGGGATGGGCTTGGACAGCCACCGTGCATCCAGCCCAGTGCTTTATAGGTGATAGAGCAGTTTGCTGATTCTAGGGACTTTCATGCCATTAGCAATAGCCCTCGGAGATAAGGATTGTTATTCCCATGTTACAGATGAGGAAACTGAGGCTCAGGGAGGTGGAACAACTAGCCCAAAGCTCACATGGGTAGTGAATGGCAGAGCCAGGATTTGAACCCGGGTCAGGACTCTCAGGACTGTTTCTGCTCGGTCACCCCGGCCCCCAGAGGCCAGAGAATAGGAAAGATGCTGAACCCCTCCTCCTGATCCATTGTCTCATCCACTCCCCCCTCTCCAACTTTGGCCTCAGTTCCCAAGGGCTGGTTCTATGTAGGAATTAGTCTCTTTCCTTTTTTTCCTTTGAGACAGAGTCTCACTCTGTCACCCAGGCCGGAGTAGAGCGACACAATCTCAGCTCACTGCAACCTTTGCCTCCTGGGTCCAAGCAAATCTCGTGCCTCAGCCTCCCAAGTAGCTGAAACTACAGGTGTGCACCACCACGCCCGGCTAATTTTTGTATTTTTAGTAGAGACAGGATTTTGCCATGTCGGCCAGGCTGGTCAACTCCTGGCCTCAAGCAATCCCCCTGCCTTGGCCTCCCAAAGTGCTGGGATTACAGGCATGAGCCACCGCGCCTGTCCTAGCCTCTTTCTTTACCTCCTTAACCTCCTGGCCCAGTGTAGAGGGAGGTGCTAGCAACACTGGATGATTTTACAAGAAAGGAAGCAAAGCCCCGAGAGAAGGAGCAATTTGCCAGAAGTAATGCATGATGAGAACAGAGCAAGGATGACTCTAGGTGCCCCTGGGTGTGGCTGGTATAGGGCAGGAGGGTGAGACTCAGGTTTAGGGCTGAAATTCTTGTGCCATGGGCAGTGTCCGGACCTGCCTAATATCTGAGGCACTCAAAACTTGGCTGGCTTCTGTCAGCTGGGGCACCATGGGATCCTCAGGAGCAGCAGCCGGGTCTGGAGCTGCCTCCTCCTCCTCTTCCTCCTTGTTACCCTCTTCCCCAGACAGGGTGTCCTCCACCTGGGTAGGCTGTGAAAACACAAAGAGGCCTAGTGGGTCAAGGGACAGGAGGTCCCAACTTCTACCATCTCCTGAGCCCAGGAGCCTCCTCGGGCCCCCTCATCACTCCCTGCCCATGTGCCTGTAACCCCCAGCCCAGCCCAGAGTATTTGGGGGTTTCCACGACAGACAGGATGCTGCCCCTGCTGCTAGCCTGCTTCCTCCCTGGTCCCTGCCGGCTCAGGGCTGCAGCACAGTCCCCCGACCCCCGCCAGCACCCCACAAGGCTCAGATGGGGCCATGGGCCCTGCAGTTTGTCGGCCTGTTTGCCCTGGATCCTGGGTGGGTGTCAGGGATCAAGTTCTAAGCTTGGGAGCAGAGGAGAAGGCAGATGGTAGCCCAGCCCTGGGAGCTTCAATTGTGTGTGTTTGTACATTAAATAATGAAAACAACAAAAAGCCCATCCTCGCCCAGGCCTGTGTTCAGTGTGTTCAGTGTGTTCAGTGTATTCAGTGTTCAGTGTATTCAGACGCTGTCTGTGATCTCTGTGTATTTCTTCTTCTTCATCTTTTTTTTTTTTTTTTTTTTTTTTTTGAGACAGGATCTTGCTCTGTCACCCAGGCTGGAGTTCAGTGGTGCAATCTTGGCTCACTGTGACCTCCAGCTCCCAGGTTCAAACAATTTTCTTGTCTCAGCCTCCCAAGTAGCCGGGACTACAGATGCCCACCAGCATGCCTGTTTCCTCATGTTGGCCAGGCTGGTCTCGAACTCCTGACCTCAGGTAATCCGCCTGGCTCGGCCTCCCAAAGTGCTGGGATTACAGGCGTGAGCCACCACCCCCGGCTTATTTATCAGCATTTTCCAAAGGAAGAAAATGAAGCCCAAAGGTTTCCCCATGAAGCCCGTGAAATGATGCACGCAGTCATATGTGAGATCATATGTGTAAGTTCGTGTAAAATGTGTTTGTCTATGTGAATTGTGTGTTGGCTTGGAATAGAGTTGTGTAGGCACATCAGTGTGAGGAGGTACTGAGTGTAAATGTGTGTACTTATATATCAACGTGTTTGTGTGAGTTGGGATGGTGTAAATATGTACATCCATCAGAGGCATCATTATTCACTCAGTCATTCAATTGAGCTTCCACTCTGTACCAGAGTGTTTGTGAGCGTGTGCATGTTTAGTGTGTGTGTTTGAATGTGTGTATGTCTGTATGTGTGTTTGAGTGTGTGAGTGCATTTGAGTGTATATGTGTGTATTTGAGTGCGTGTGTGTGTGTGAGTGCATTTGAGTGTGTGTGTTTGCATGTGTATGTGTGTGAGTGTGTATATGTATGTGTGCACGTGCCTCCACACAATGACCTTGCAGGCTTTTCCCAGGAAGAAGAGACTTCTCAGGGGCTGAGAGATGGACAGGACCCCCTCTCCTGCCCCGCTCTGTTCTCCAGGCTCAGGCCTGAGGCAGGGTCTAGCTGTGTGTGGCTCTGAACAGAGCTCCATCCAGCACCCACTCCAGGGAGGAAGGGACAGAGACATTGGTCTGTCCTCCTTGAGGACCTTGGAGCAGGGGGGTTAAGACCCCACGTTCCTGAGTCAGTCCTTGCTCCAAACCACACGCCTGCCAGGGAAGGACTGGAGAGGGGAACAAGTCACCACCCGCATCCAACCCTAGCCCAGGCCCCAGCCTGCCAGAGACCTCGCCTCCTTCCACCTCCTAACCTGCACCACAGCCGGAGCTGGAACCCTTACCAGCCGAGTGTAACGCCAGCGGAGGCCTCTCATTCTCCTGTCCCTGCCCGGCCGGCCGTGGGCAGTGAGTGAATCCTCAGCCCTGCCCAGGAAGGAAGCGCTGATAGGTGAGGCCTAGAGATGAGAGGGAGAGGCCTGGGACACACCCAGCCAGCTCCATGCCCACCCCAGCTGCCCTTTGCTCCCTCTCACCTGTCACTCCCAGGCCGAGCTGCTGCTGGGTGGGTCTGTGAGCAACTCGGCGTTCAAGGCCTCATTGCAGTTAGCATCTAACATGTATATACACCATAAATTCTAGTTGCAATTCCTTTTCACCTCCTTGCCCTTCTGGCAGCCTGGCCTGGGGACTGTGGGCCATTGGCCAGATGACTAAGGCCCAGGCTGGAGGTCTGGGGCCTCTAGTTCCCCGTATGACCTTGCATAAGCCCATTTGAACTCCTGAGCCTCAGTTTTAACACACGTAACATGTTGAACCAGATAATCTCAGAAGCCTTTGCGGGACTGACAGGCTGCCATTCACTTCCCTCTCCACGCCGATGAGTGCGTTAGAACGGAAGCTAGAAGGGGGCATGCCTAGATCAAAAGAATAATCTGGCTGTGTGTGGTGGCTCATGCCGGTAGGCTGAGGGAGGTGGATCACTTGAGTCCAGGAGTTTGAGACCAGCCTGGGCAACATGGTGAAACCCTGTCTCTACAAAAAAAACAAAACAAAAATTAACTGGCCGTGGTGTCGTGTGCCTTAATCCCAGCTCCTCGGAAGACTGAGGTGGGAGGATCACCTGAGCCTGAGGGGAGGAGGCTGCAGGGAGCCGAGATTGCGCCACTGCACTCCAGCCTGGGCGACAGAGTGAGGCCCTGTCTCAAAAAAAAAAAAAAGCTATTTTTACTTTGTATCCTAAACATAGATATATTTTAGGCTTTCATCATTGCTTTGCTTGTCATTTAACAGAAAGTTTCTTTACTAAGTCTTTGTTTCTTTTTCCATATTTAGTTTCAGATGGGGGTGGGGGGAACAGATGCAATTCTAAATTGAAACATAAATAAACTTTTGTTAATGTTCAGTAAAAAAAAAAAAAGAAAAGAAAAGAATAGATTATTTTAAAAGATTTTTTTAAATTTATTTATTTATTTATTTATTTATTTATTTATTTATTTATTTATTTTTGAGATGGNATTTATTTATTTATTTATTTATTTATTTATTTATTTATTTATTTATTTTTGAGATGGAGTTTCACTCTTGTTGCCCAGGCTGGAGTGCAGTGGCGCCATCTGGGCTCACCGCAGCCTCCGCCTCCCGGGTTCAAGCAATTCTTTTGCCTCAGCCTCCACCCAGCTAATTTTATATTTTTAATAGAGATGGGGTTTCTCCATGTTGGTCAGGCTGGTCTCGAACTCCTGACATCAGGTGATCTGCCCGCCTCACCCTCCCAAAGTGCTGGGATTACAGGCATGAGCCACCTTGCCTGGCCAAAGCTTTTTTTTTTTTCTAATTAAAAAGTGATATTTAGATATTGTAGAAGATTTGAGAAACCAGAAAAGAATAAGAATATAAAAATGTTCACAATTCTATCTGTCACAAATAAACTCTTAACCCCCAAGGGTGTATGTTTCAGTCTTTTATATTTATTTCACATAGACACATGTATACACATTTGCAAAGGGATCACACCATGTGTTCATACCATATTGACCACACAGTTTTTTTTGTTTGTTTTTTTTGTTTGTTTTTGAGACAGAATCTTGCTCTGTCGCTCAGGCTGGAGTGCAGTGACATGATCTCAGCTCACTGCAACCTCTGCCTCCCGGGTTCAAGAGATTCTCCTCTCTCAGCCTCCCAAATAGCTGGGATTAGAGGCGTGCGCCAACACACCCAGCTAATTTTTGTATTTTTAGTAGAGACGAGGTTTCTCCATGTTGGTCAGGCTGGTCTCGAACTCCTGACCTCAGGTCATCTGCCCGCCTCAGCCTCCCAAAGTGCTGGGATTGCAGGCATGAGCCACTGCGCCCGTCCAACCACACAGTTTTATAAAGTACTTTTTCTACTAACAACAATCAAGAATTCTCCAAGGCACCCCACGCTCTTGGAGTGCGTGATTCCTTGAGCGGCTGCGCAGTATTTAATCACGGGACATTCAGCATTTGTTCCCCCTGCTGTTTTCTCTAATTCTTAGCAAAACTGCAATGAACGTTGTTCATAAAACTGATTGCACCCTTTATGATAAATTTCAAAAGTTGAATGCTGGATCAAAGGCCATACACATAGTTCTTGATAAGTGTTTCCAACAAAGTTACCCAGGTGCTTAAAGTTGACCCATGTCCGAGTACTTTTAGGGAAGCTCAAGGTAGTATCTTTCTGATCATCAAACCTTAAAACCCTCGGACTAGAGATAAGGAAACTGCCATTCAGAAAAGAGAAGGAGCTCATCAGTCACTTGACATTGTAGTACATCAGTTAAGAGGACAAGCTCTGGAGTCAGGGAGTTCAAATCCTGGTTTTGTCACTTACTTTGCTGTGTGGCCTTGGGAAAATTACTTTACATCTCTGTGCTTCAGTCACCTCACCTGTAAATATTAATATATACACCTACATCAGGGCTGCTTGTAAGAGTAAATGAAGTTAAATCCTAGAGAGCTAGGGTGCTAAGCCAGGCATCCAACCTACTGACCTCGGTTTGGAGAGATAACAGTACCTTATGTTGTTTGTGGGTGCTGGGTGAGTGGCAATACTTATTACAATCTCCCTACACTGACTCTTTGAGAGTCTAAGGTTCGAATCCCTGACAAGTGGCCCCTCAGCCTCCACCTGGGTGCCTCTGGGACAGGCAGTCACTTGGTCAGTTGCAGGGTGAGGAACTCAGAGGGAGAAGGGAAATAGGGGAGCCGTGGAAGGATTTACTCACCCAGCCTTTAGCATATCTCCCTGATCCCCAGAGAGGGGGCCACACATGGCACTGACCCTGCCCACCTGGTGGTCTGTGTGCGGCCGGTTTAGCTCCGATCCCTGGTCCCCGGGTAGGTGGCTGGCCCTCTGCCCCGGCTCTGGCTCCAGGCTCTCCTCCCTAGCTCTTATATCTGCCCAGAGGGCAGCAAGCCTTGGCCCTGTGCCCACTCTGGTTCCAACTGGGAAGGCCTGGCAGTGATTACG
Source organism: Theropithecus gelada (assembly GCF_003255815.1). NCBI lineage: Eukaryota > Metazoa > Chordata > Mammalia > Primates > Cercopithecidae > Theropithecus > Theropithecus gelada. The sequence goes on from NC_037678.1 coordinate 65,753,736, forward strand.
ACACATCAGAAACTCAAATCCCACAAGCACACACAAACAAGACCTTGCCATCCCCCTGGCCCCCAGCCCTGCCCCCAACAGCCCGAAGGGGTGGGGATACCAGGCATCTTGGCTCTCCTGAAGCCTCTCACCACAGCTGCCAGACGCCAGGTCCTGGAGCTTGATGCTCACCACTGAAGACCATTCCCTTGAGGTTAAAATCTGCGATATGACTGGACATGGTGGCTCATACCTGTAATCCTAGGATTTGGGGAGTCTCAGGTGGGAGGATCGCTTGAGCCCAGGAATTTGAGAACAGCCTGGACAACATGGCACAATGCAACTCCATCTCTACAAAAAAAATTTTTAAAAATTAGCCGGGTGTGGTGGCACATGCCTGTAGTCCCAGCTACTTGGGAGGCTGAGATGGGAGGATCACCTGAGCCTGGGAAAGTCGAGGCTGCAATGAGCTGAAATCACATCACTGCACTCCAGCCTGAGCAACAGGGTGAGACCCTGTCTCAAAAATAAAAGAAAATAAAATCTGTGGTCTACAAACACTACAGGAAAGGGTGAGGTTGTGGGGTTCTCCGTCAGTCACCCTGTGCTCCAGGCCTGGTAGGCTCGGCCCCTGCTGGTTCCCTCTCAGATGAGATGAGGACGCTTCTCACTGGACCGTGGCTACATTAGGTAAGGTTACACACAGGAAGCCATGTTGAGCATGCAGTAGACGCTCCACTGAAGAGGGGACTACTTCTCCGTCCCCAGCTCACAGTAAGCTCTCCATGACTGCTCTGCTGTTGACTCACAGAACTTCAAAGCTCAAAGGGGCTTCAGTAGCCTGCCCCTGGGGTGGGAATCCCTGGGGAATGCGCCCAGGTCACAGGCCTGTTAGGTGGGTGAGCCCACCATTTCACAGATGGCTTGTGCCATCTTCCCACAGCTGGAAGAGACCCTGTTCTGCTGGACTTGGTGGAGAGGACCTGGGTCCCCAGATGCCCTGCTCATGGCCGGGTGTCCTGGGGCAATGTTCCCTCCGGGAAGTGTGGCATGCCAAAAGGACATGTATTATGGGGAAAACAAGTAAGCGAAGGGCCCTGTTGCCACCTCAAACATGGCTGTTGCAATGTGTGTTTAAGCTATAAACGGCTTGGGGATCGCATGCCTAGCACTTCTAGCCACCCCTCCTCCAAGCTCAACACCTGAACCGCTGAGCGCTTTGAGAAGCCAGTGGGGTTTGCCTTGCTGTCCCATTATTTGTCCTCATGGTCAGGAAAACTCAGCGTGTGATCTGGCAACAACATCAACTGCCACATAACCAGATGCTAGAAAGCTTCCATGATGGAGGCTGGGCACGGTGGCTCATGCCTGTAATCCCAGCACATTGGGAGGCCAACAGGGGCAGATCACCTGAGGTCAGGAGTTCAAGACCAGCCTGGCCAACATGGCGAAACCCCATTTCTACTAAAAATACAAAAAAAAATTTAGCTGAGTGTGGTGGCGCATGCCTGTAGTCCCAGCTCCTTGGGAGGTTGAGGCAGGAGAATCGCCTGAACCCAGGAGGCGGGGGTTGCAGTGAGCCGACATTACGCCACTGCACTCCATCCTGAGAGACAGAGTGAGACTCTTTGACTCAAAAAAAAAAAAAAGAAAGAAAAAAAAAGAAAAGGCTGGGCGCATTGGCTCACACCTGTAATCCTAATATTTTTGGGAGGCCGAGGCAGGTGGATTGCTTGAGGTCAGGAGTTCAAGACCATCCTGGCCAACGTGGCAAAATCCCATCTCTACTAAAAATACAAAAAAAAAACCATAGCTGGTTGTGGGGGCACACGCCTGTAGTCCCATGTACTTGGGAGGCTGAGGCAGGATACTCGCTTGAACCCAGGAGGCAAAGGTTGCAGTGAGCTGAGATCACACCACTGCACTCCAGCCTGGGCAACAGAGCAAGACTCTGTCTCAAAACAACAACAACAACAACAGCAACAAAAACTTCTATGATGGAATTCCAGATACCAGAGGGCCTGACAGATGTCTGGACGCTGAGGCCTTGAAGTTTACCTTCTTTTTATATGTTTATTTATTTATTTATTTATTTATTTATTTATTTATCTATCTATCTTACTTTATTTTTGAGACGGGTTCTTGCTCTGTTACTCAGCCTGGAGTGTAATAACATGATCACAGCTCAGTGCAGCCAGTCTCCTGGGCTCACACAATCCTCCTCCCTCAGCCTCCTGAGTAGCTAGGACTACAGGCATGCGCCATCATGCCCTGCTAATTTCTTTTGTTTATTTATTTTTGTCGAGACAGGGTCTCACTATGTTGCCAAGGCTGGTCTTGAACTCCTGGTCTCAAGTGAGCCTCCCACCTCAGCCTCCACTGTTGACATTACAGGTGTGAGCCACCGCACTCAGCCTATTTTAAATTTTCTTTCTTTCTTTCTTTCTTTCTTTCTTTCTTTCTTTCTTTCTTTCTTTCTTTCTTTCTTTCTTTCTTTCTTTCTTTCTTTTTTTGACGGAGTCTCCTTCTGTCATCCAGTGGAATGGCATGATCTTGGCTCATAGCAACCACTCCCTCCTGGGTTCAAGCAATTCTCCTGCCTCAGCCTCCCAAATAGCTGGGACTACAGGTGTGTGCCACCATGCCCAGCTAATTTGCATTTTTTAGTAGAGACAGGGTTTCACCATGTTGGCCAGGCTGGTCTCAAACTCCTGACCTCAAGCAATGCACCTGCCTTGGCCTCCCAAAGTACTGGGATTACAGGCATGAGCCACCGCACCTGGTCCAGCATGGGAGTTTTGATCTGCTATTTCTCACCTGGGTCAGTTTACTCCTCCTTGGGCAACCTAGTGGTCCCTGTTCCGGGGAGGTCACCATGCTAATGCTGAACTTAGTGCAGACACTAAATCAACATAGTGCACTCTAGCCCAGAACTCCAGGGCTCAAGCCATTGTCTTGCCTCAGCGTCTCCAGTAGCTGGGACTATATGCACTGCCACTGTGACCAGCAATTTGCCTTCTTGGCCAGACCTCATGCTGCCTGTTTCAGAACTGCAATAGTCATCCAGGAAACAATTTAAGTGTCCAATAAAAGGGGGAAAGGTGAGGTGATTCATGGAACATCATCAATTCAATGGATTATTTCTGTGTGTGTGTGTGTGTGTGTGTGTTTTGACAGAGTTTTCCTCTTGTTGCCCAGGCTAGAGTGCAATGGCATGATCTTGGCTCACCACAACCTCCACCTCCCGGGTTCAAGCCATTCTCCTGCCTCAGCCTCCTGAGTAGCTGGGATTACAGGTATACGCACCACCACGCCCGGCTAATTTTTTTGTATTTTTAGTAGAGATGGGGTTTCATCGTATTAGCCAGGATGGTCTTGATCTCCTGACCTCGTGATCCGCCCGCCTCAGCCTCCCAAAGTGCTGGGATTACAGGTGTGAGCCACCGCGCCTGGCCCAGTGGATTATTTCTCAGTATGAAAGTGATGTTTGCAAAGAGCTTATAAATGTGTTATAAATGTGTGGGGATATGCTTCTGCTACCCTATTAAGTGAAAAAGCAGTACACAAAATTGCATAGGCAGTAAGATTTCAGCTATGCAAATCAAACTTGAAATTAGCAAAGAGAAAATGATTAAAAGGGAATACACCCAGTCTTCACTGGGCTGACTGGCTCCCCTTTAAACCTCAGGTCAGTATAAGATGACCAGACACTCTCTGACATGTGCTGGAAGTTTTGATTTTCACTCTCTGAGATCTCTTCTTTCCCTTACTCTTGAATGGCTGGCAACTGCATTCATTCTTCATTGAGAAAACAGAAGTGGGCCAGGCACTGTGGCTCATAACTGTAATCCCAGCACTTTGGGAGGTCGAGGTGGGTGGATCACTTGAGGTCAGGAGTTTGAGACCAGCCTGCCCAACACGGTGAAACCCTGTCTCTACTAAAAATACAAAAGTTAGCCAGGCATGATGGCAGGCACCTGTAGTCCCAGTTACTTGGGAGGCTGAGGCAGGAGAATTACTTGAACCTGGGAGGCGGAGGTTGCAGTGAACTGAGATGGTGCCACTGCACTCCAGCCTGGGTGGCAAAGCGAGACTGCATCTAAAAAAAAAAAATTAGCTAGGCATGGTGGTGGGCGCCTGTAATCCCAGCTACTCGGGAGGCTAAGGCAGGAGAATCACTTGAGCTTGGGAGGCGGAGGTTGCAGTGAGCTGAGATCGTGCAACTGCACTCCAGCCTGGGCAACAGAGTGAGACTCTGTCTCAAACAAACAAACAAAGCAGCAGCTGGGCGCTGTGGTTCACACCTGTAATCCCAGGACTTTGGGAGGCCAAGGCGGGCAGATCTTGAGGTTAGGAGTTCGAGACCAGCCTGGCCATCATAGTCAAACTCTGTCTCTACGAAAAATACAAAAAATTATCCAGGTGTGGTGGTGGGTGCCTGTAATCCCAGCTACTCGGGAGGCTGAGACAGGAGAATAGCTTGAACCCGGGAGGTGGAGGTTGCAGTGAGCCAAGATCACACCACGGCACTCTAGCCTGAGCAACACTCCGTCTCAAAAAAAAAAAAAAAAAAAAAAAAAAAGCAAGGCCCTAACTATTCAGTGACTCCTTGAATAACTCAGTTTAGGACAGGCACGGTGGCTCAGGCCTGTAATCCCAGCACTTTGGGAGGCAGAGACAGGCGGATCACAACGTCAGGAGATCAAGACTATCCTGGCTAACACGGTGAAATCCCGTCTCTAAATTGGCCGGGCGTGGTGGCGGGCACCTGTAATCCCAGCTACTTGGGAGGCTGAGGCAGGAGAATGGCGTGAACCTGGGAGGCAGAGTTTACAGTGAGCCAAGATTGCACCACTGTACTCTAGCGTGGGCGACAGAGCGAGACTCTGTCTCAAAAAAAAAAAAAAAAAAAGAATAATTCAGTTTAAAGGCTGCCTCCTCAGCTGGGTGCAGTGGCTCACACCTGTAATCCCAGCACTTTGGGAGGCCGAGGTGGGCTGATCACGAGGTCAGGATATCCAGACCATCCTGACCAACATGGCAAAACCCCATCTCTACTAAAAATACAAAAATTAGCTGGGCGTGGCGGCTCATGCCTGTAATCCCAGCTAGTAGGGAGGCTGAGGCAGGAGAATCGCTTGAACCCAGGAGGCAGAGGTTGCAGTGAGCTGAGATTGCGCCACTGCCCTCCAGCCTGGCAACAGAGCTAGACTCCATCTCAAAAAAAAAAAGGCTGCCTCCTCCAAGAGGCCTTCCTGACTCCCCTGTTTAAAGAGGTTTCCTGACCAGTTCCTCTAATTCTCCCATAGCCAGAGTTGCTTGTTTCTTTCATTTGTATAGTGAAAAAAAAAAAAAAAAAGAAAACAAAGAAAACAAAACAACTTTTGTCTAAAAGAAAAAAACACACCTCCTCTTGGAAGCTTTCCAGGAGTGAGTCTCCATTCAGTTTTCATCACGTTGGTCAATTTAGCAGCTTGAATGGGAGAAATGAAACCTTTTTTCCACTTGGGTAATCAGCATCTTCACTTCTTATGTTGTATAATTCTTACAATGTAATGCTTCAGTCTTTTTTGAGTAGAGCTTTCTGCAGCACACACTATGTGCCTGCACTGGGCACTTCGCAGCCCAATTGGGTACCACAACAGGCTCTGGAATCAGGCAGTCCTGGGTTCAAGTCAATCCCGGCCCTTCTACTTCCAAGCTGTATAAGTATTGGTCATGCATTCCTGCTACCCAGTGCTATGTAACAAATGACCCCAAAACTTAGTGGCTGAAACAACAATATTTATTTTGCAGTTTGGGCGGGGTTGGTGAAACAGTTCATTTCTGTTCTACTTGTCCACTGGGGTGGCTCCAAGCCTGGGGGCTGAATCATCTACAGGCTCACTCTCTCACATGTCTGGTGGTTAGTGGGGACCAGAGCTGGAGTTGTTGGCTAGATCACCTTCATGCGGTCTCCACATGAGGCCTGGGCTTCCTCCCATCATGGTGGGTGAGTGGCCAGAGAGAGGGAGAGAGAGAAAGAGAGAGAGAAACAAGCTGGGTGGAATCATGTTGCTTTTTATGACCTAACGTTGGAAGTCACAGATGAACACTTCTGCCATACTCTGTTGGTTGAGGCAGTCGCAAGATCTGCTGAGATTCAAGGTGGGGGCACACAGACCGTGCTGCTCAATCGGAGGAGCATCAGTGACACATTGTAAGAAAAGCAACCGGGATGAGATACACCCTTTGGAAAATATTAATCAGCTACAAGAAGTATCTTCACCTTTTGGAGATCCTTTACTGAAATGTGGAGCATAGAGCCCGGCACGAAGAGAGAGGCCACATGTCACACAGCTGCAGGATGTGCTGGCAGCAAGGACGGTCACCCTGTCTACAATGTAGCCAGTTCTGGACTCTCAATAAGTCTCATCTCCTTTGTGGTATCCCTGGTCTGAACTGACCCTGAGTCCAGAGTCCCTACATCAGCCCCACCTAAACCCTCCCCACCAGGGCCCTGTTGTTCTCAAGGCTTCCCTGGGTCTGCAATATAGATTCTTGACTCCCCAAATCCAAAGAACATCACAGCAGGTGGGAGTCACAGGCCCCTTCCTGGCCAGCCATGAGTGTTGGGCCCAGAGAGGATACATGGTAGAGCCAGGACTCAGATCCCCGCCCTAGTAGAGAGATGCAGGCCACTTTAATCTCAGGACCACTGATGTGACCAAGGGGTGTCAGGAGTGGCTGAGCCAGCCTGGTCTGCTATGTCCCTGCATTCACACCACCCAACACCTCCAAGTCCATGTTCTGCATAGTGGGAGAAACTGAAGCATAGAGAGAGGACACGCTTTCCAAGAGCTTCACAGCACCTTTCTGTGCCAGACTAGATGCAGCCTATTAGAGCCAGGGGCATCTGAGCTGGACGGATCCCGTCATCTGTTGCATTAGACCAGAGCAGCTGGGGACTCTGAGGCCGGGAATGTGGGAAGGCCTGCCCTGGGTCACTAGCCTGCGGCTCCCACATCCTTCTCCAACACTCCTGCCCCCCATGCCGTGCCATGCCACCCTGTTTGTGTTGAGTCTTTTGTGGTCCCCCACACACACTGTGTGCTCCACGAGGTCAGGCACTGACATGCCCACCACTGCGTCCCTCAGTGTACCTGGCGCCTGTGCAAACAGGGTTTGTGGACAGTCAGTGGGGGGTGAGGGGAGTTGGTGTCTTGCCAGGAAGGGTGGGGATGCCCCTGCGGAAGTATTTGCCAAGAGCCTGCTGAGTGCCCGCTCCTCACTTGGCCGCGTGGAGGGCACTTAGCGTTGGGGTGGAGGAGCAGTCACACGCCTGGATCCAGATGGAGTCACGCCTCTGGAGAGAGGGGATGCCCCAGGAGTGTATTCACTGCGTGTGGGGGAGGTGGGACAGAGACAAAGAAGTGGACCTGGTGCCTGCTGTGTCACAGGCAGGTGCAGAGGTGAAGGAAGGGGATTGGGGGAGGAAGAAGGAGAAAATGGGCAGGAGGAAGAAGAGGGGAAAGAGGAGGAAAAGGAAGACTTGGAAAAGGAGGGGGGAAGGAAGGGGAAAGGTGGGAGAAGAAGGAGGAAAATAGAGCAGGGGATAAATGGGAGGGGGAGAAGAGAACAGGAGGAGGAAGAGGCTGCAGGGGGCAAAAACAGTCCTGCCCTCCTGGTGGCAAGGGGTGTGGGGCGTCCTGAGGCCGAGGGTCCATCTGTGGGGCAAAGGACTCAATCCAGCTCTGTCCTGCGGTGGCTCAGGGATGGGGCACAGCAGCCAGGTGGCGTGGGGGCTGGGGAAGGTGTGAGAGACACGGGAAAATCAACACGGCCAGGAGCCAAGGAGACGCCCAGACGCCCGGGAGGAAAGAAAACACACCCACCAGAGCTCAAGTCCTCCTGCCATGCTCCTGGTGGGGACGTATGGGGTCAGGGCAACCGTCCCAGCCCATGCCAGCCCCCACCGGGGCCAAAACCGCCTTCCAAAGCATCCGCTAGGCTGACATCTCGTAATGGGTCGCCTCCATTTTATTTTTGTATTTATTTATTTATTTATTTATTTGAGATGGAGTCTAGCTCTGTCATACAGCCTGGAGTGCAATGGCGCGATCTCGGCTCACTGCAACCTCTGCCTCGCAGGTTCAAGCGATTCTCCTGCCTCAGCCTCCCGAGTAGCTGGGATTACAGGCATCCCCACCACGCCCGGCTAATTTTGTATTTTTAGTAGAGACGGGGTTTCACCATGTTGGTCAGGCTGGTCTCGAACTACTGACCTCGTGATCCGCCCGCCTCGGCCTCCCAAAGTGCTGGGATTACAGGCATGAGCCACCGCGCCCGGCCACAGGTCGCTTCCATTTTAGCCTTACATAGCTTGAAACCCGGGTCGGGGGCGCATGGGGAGTAATATTCGCCGGTCAAGGTGCGCGAGCCAGACATGCACGCAGGACTCCACGGTCCCTACCCCAGCGGAGGCAAGCTGAGGCAGGGGGAGCCCGAGCGCGCCCGGGAGGTGTGAGCTTTGGGTCCCATCGGCACCGTCTAGACCGTGAGCTTGGCGCGTGCACCCCGGGCTTCAGTTTACGCATCTGTGCGATGGGATCGCTGCTCCGGCGGTGCTGGCTGAGAGGGCGGAGTTCGCGCACGCTCTGCACCGGGCGAGGGGCGAGGCGCGCTGGGTGTGCATGGATGCGGGCTCCTGCGAACTGAGGTCCGCGCGGCCTCGGCCCGGGAGTCCTGGCTCCCGCCGCTCTCGCGGGCCCTGCCCGGACGCCGGGCGCAGGGGCGCCTCCGCCGGGTGCGTTCCCCGGGCGGGCAGGGAAGGAGGCGGCGGAGCGGAGGAGGAGGGAGCCCGGGCAGCGGCTGCCCGCGCCCGCCTGACCCTCGAGGGGGTCGCTGTTGCCTCGCAGATCCCTCCCTCGCTCCCTGCTTGCGTCCCTCCCTGCCGCTCTCGCCGCGTCCGCCTTTTGTTCGCGGAACCGCGCGCCCCCGAGCCGAGGCGGCGGGGCGGGGAGCTGGCGGGGCTGCGCGGGGGGCGGGCCACGCCGGGCGGAGCCGGGGCCCGGGCCGCAGCCGGACTCGGAGCCCGAGGGAGCGATCGGCGTGCGGGCGGCGGGGGCCCGGGCGCGCTCCGGGGGCGCGGCGAGGCCGAGGGGGCGGGCGCCGGGCGGAGCCGCAGCCGGAGCCGGGGCGCCTGGAGGCGGTCGGGCCGCACTCTCCGAGCCCAAAGCAGCGGAGAGACCGCGCGGCGGGGCTTGGGGCGGAGACGCGGTGTCGGGGCCGAGGTGGGCCGAGAGCAGCCGCAGCCCGAGCGGCCGGAGCCGCGCCGGGTCCCTCCCCAGGGACGTCGAGGCCGGGCGGGCCTGGGCCATGCGCGCAGCTCGCTGAGGCCGAGGGAGGCCGCGATGGAGGCGCCGGCGACCGAGCCCCCGGTCCGGGGCTGCGGTCCCCAGCCCGCGCCCGCACCCGCGCCCGCCCCGGAGAGGAAAAAGAGCCACCGCGCGCCGTCGCCGGCCCGGCCCAAAGACGTGGCCGGCTGGTCGCTGGCTAAGGGCCGCCGCGGCCCAGGCCCGGGCGCAGCCGTCGCCTGCAGCGCCGCGTCCTCCGCACGGCCGGACAAGAAGGGGCGCGCGGTGGCGCCCGGGGCACGGGGCGCGGGGGCGCGGGTGGCTGGGGTCCGCACCGGGGTCCGTGCCAAGGGCCGTCCGCGGCCGGGTGCGGGGCCGCGACCGCCACCGCCACCTCCCAGCCTCACGGATAGCAGCTCGGAGGTGTCGGACTGCGCGTCGGAGGAAGCGCGCCTGCTGGGCCTGGAGCTGGCGCTGAGCAGCGACGCCGAGTCCGCGGCCGGGGGCCCGGCGGGGGTCCGCACAGGGCAGCCGGCCCAGCCGGCGCCTTCGGCGCAGCAGCCCCCGCGGCCGCCCGCCTCCCCGGACGAGCCGTCGGTGGCTGCGTCGTCGGTGGGCAGCAGCCGCCTGCCGCTCAGCGCCTCGCTCGCCTTCTCCGACCTCACCGAGGAGATGCTGGACTGCGGGCCCGGCGGTTTGGTGCGGGAGCTGGAGGAGCTGCGCTCGGAGAACGACTATCTCAAGGTGGGGGCGCCCGGGGGAAAGGGGGACCGCGGGGGGCACCGGCTGTCACAGTCCCGCGGGCCTGAGGCACCAGCCGGCCCTCCTTCCCACTGAAGAATCCGGAGAAAGAGGCCCAAGCCCTCTGGGGACCACTCTGAGGTGGATCTGGGGCTCCCTCATTCCCCACCGCCTCAACTTTATTTGGGAAGCATGCTCCTGAAAAAGACCTTGGAACTGGCCACAGGGCCCTAACCTGGGAGCGGGGACTTGAGAAAACAGCTTTGGAGCGTTCTGGGGGGCGTTGCTGGGCTGGGGGTGGGTAGGCAGGGAAGGGATGGATCTCTGCCTTCAGCTGCCCAGAACCTCCACGCCCAGGCTCTCCTTCCTGGGACAAGATTGGTGGGCACCGCCGCCAGGGAAACCTGTGGCCATCCCCTGCCCAGGAGAGGCCTGAATGCCACCCTGAGTCGTTACCCAGAGCTTTCCCAGGCGCAGGCCTGTCTCTGCCTGCCTTTCTGGGCGGGTCCAGTTTGAAAGCATGACATCTGGGAACATCCCCTTGGCTGGAGTCCACTTCCGCCCTGCCTAACGGTCCCACAGCCTGGAGGATGATGTCGTGGGAGAACCGGTTCAGAGGCAGCTTCCTAAATCCCAGGGCTGTGTTTTGCCCTCCCTGGGGCAGACCTTGTGCACACAGCAGCTCCACTGGCCCCTCGTGGCCAGCGCCTTTCCATGTTCCCAGTGAGAGGAGGGCAGCTGCCCACCTGGAAGGGGCCTTCCCTGTGGCCATGTGGGGACCCCAGGGCTTCCCCCGGACAGCAGGCATTGCCTTTGCTTTTTCAGTGGATGTGAGCACCTACTGGGTGCCGGCCAGGCTCCATCTGCGCGCTTCCTGGTGCTGTGGCAACTTTAGGGACAGCCCAGCTTGCACGTGTTGACCTCTCCCTGGGAGGCTAGAAGCTTCCTGAGCTCTCCTGCCGCTGGCTGGGCACGGTTTTGGAGGAGGCTGAAATGTTGCCGACTCTTGACAGTGAGTGGCCTGGCACAACACCCAGAGTGCCCCTGGCCGTGGAGCTCACAGCATGCTGCTGATTTATGTCTGCCCTGCAGCACTTAGCTTTTAACTTTTCCTTGTGGCTATTCTGGCCAAATGGGCTTCTCCCTCATTAGAGTGTTGGTGTCTTGCTCAACTGTGTCTCCGTCTCCCCATTTTCCCCGGGATCTGCTCTCCAGCTTGAGTTCTGTAAATGCTTATAGTGTGGAAGGACAAGGTCTATCTGAATCAAGAGACACCTTTCCCCAAGCCAGGCCTCAGTCTCCTCATCTGTTAAATGGGAGGATGTCTTCCCAAGGGCCCGGTTCGGTGTTGGCAACTGGGAGTTCAGTCGGCTCTTAGAGTCTTCAGAAGCTGGTGGTAAGGAGAGGGCAGGTGGAAGGTGAGGAGGAAGAGGGAGGCGACCAGCCAGGACAAGGGTCTTTTGCTCCTGCCCTCTTGGTGCTCTGAGCTGCTTCCAGTGAGTGCTGCCTGAATTGGCCTTAACCGAAACTCTGAGCTCCTCACCCCTGCCTCCCAGTTCCTGCTACTCACTCTGGTGAGGGGGGGATGGGTTGCAGAGCTTTGCTTCAGGGCTCCTAGGCACCCATCCCCATGGGCTCCTCTCCATCCCAGGAAGTCATCAGGCTCCGACCCAAAGTCCATTTGAGGCACCCATGACTGTTTAAAGGGGAAAACAATCCCAGGAGGCTGGGGGTTGAGCCCGGGATCTCACAGGGGCCAGGGCCCAGCTGGGGACATCCCACATCTGGGCCAGCATGGAGCCGTAATTTCCACTGTTCATTCAGTGGCTCAGGCTTCGTGCTGCTGTTGGGTCTGGGGTCTGTCGCTTCCTGACTGCCTGATCTTTGGCAAGTTACTTAACGGCCCTGGACCTTAGATTTCTCATTTGTAAAAATGGGACAGTAACACGCTTTCCAACCTCAAGGGTTAAATGAGCTGATGCCTGCAAACGCCATTAGAGCACCTGGTATGTAGTAAGCCTCCGATCACTGCTCTTGTCAGTGGCATGGGACACGTTTCCATGTGCACCCAGCCTGTTCTCTTGTGGGTTCTGTGAGGGCAGAATAGATCCTCTTCATCGCCTAAGGCAGGCTGGGCTCTTTCTCCCGGCCCCTCCTTGGTTCATTCGCCCGCTGTTTATTTGTGCCAGCACAGATCTGGGATACAGCCGTGGACGAGAGAGGGTGAGGTGTCTGTTTTCGTAGAGCTTTGGGGGAGACCGGAATTAAACAATAGTCATACAAGAAATCACAACACAGATCATAATGAGGGTGAAGGGGACAGTTTGCCAGGAGCACACAAAGGTGGGGGCTGAGGTAAGAAGATTTCAGGCTGAGGGAAATTGGAAAGAGCTTGTTGAGTTCAAGAACAGCGGTGAGGCCAGAGAGGGGAAGGAGTGTGGGTGAGAGAGGAGAGCAAGGCCAGCCCATGCCACTTCTCACTGTGTATACATTTGGGTTAGCCCCTTAACTTGTCTGGATATCTGTTTATCCCAGCCGCCAGCCTCACAGAGGCAGGGTCAAAATCCAGAGATTGAACGTGGACCACAGAGGGGTTATTACTGGAGGTGTTGTTTTGTTTATTCCACAGATGGGAAAACTGTGGCCAGAGTGGGGAAGAGACTTGCTCCGGGTCCCAGAGCCGGGAATCTAGGCTGCCAGAGCTTGGAGTAAGCGTGTGTTAGACTCTTTTTTTTTTTTGAGACGGAATTTCACTCTTGTTGCCCAGGCTAGAGTGCAATGGCGCACTCTTGGCTCACAGCAACCTCTGCCTCCTGGGTTTAAGCCTTTCTCCTGCCTCAGCCTCCGGAGTAGCTGGGATTACAGGCACGTGCCACCACGCCTGGCTAATTTTGTATTTTTAGTAGAGATGGGGTTTCTCCATGTTGGTCAGGCTGATCTTGAACTCCGGACCTCAGGTGATCTACCTGCCTCGGCCTCCCAAAGTGCTGGGATTACAGGCGTGAGCCACCGCGCCCGGCAGCATGTGTTAGACTTTTTTTTTTTTTTTTTTTGAGACGGAGTCTCTGTCCCCCAGGCTGGAGTGCAGTGGCCGGATCTCCGCTCACCGCAAGCTCCGCCTCCCGGGTTTACACCATTCTCCGGCCTCAGCCTCCCGAGTAGCTGGGACTACAGGCGCCCGCCACCTCGCCCGGCTAGTTTTTTGTATTTTTCAGTAGAGACGGGGTTTCACCGTGTTAGCCAGGATGGTCTCGATCTCCTGACCTCGTGATCCGCCCGTCTCGGCCTCCCAAAGTGCTGGGATTACAGGCTTGTTAGACTCGATGTGTTTTCTGCCTTTCTGGACTACTTTGCCTCTAAGATGCGGAAACTGAGTACAAGGGAAAGGACTCCAAATCCCCAGAATGTCCCCTGCAGGAGCAGAGTTGAAGGAGGTCCCACCACATCTGGTGGATGGCCCTGCTCAGGCTTACCTCCCCCTTGTAGGGGTCACTGGGAACTGTCTACTGGGAAGGACTCTTGGGTGATCTCCAGTCTGGTGTGGCCTGCTCTGGGGCCCAAGTGAGGAAAGCATAAATTGGGCAGCTGTCTCCCAGTGAGAAGATAGAAGGAGCTTCTACAGAGAAGGTAGTGAGCTTACTGTCACTTTAATTATTCAGAAAGAGGCCAGATGACCTTTCATGCTTATAAAGACAGAGGGTTTGTGGAATGATTGCTTGAGGAGGGTTCAGAGGGAGATTGATGTGGTGGCTGCAGCTGAGCTGCCTGACCTTGGGTCCCTTCTAGCCAAGGAAGTCTGAAGGTTATTAACTACTGAGGTTCCAGGATGCTAAGATGCAGCTTTAGCTGCAGAGCAGACACGTCACCTGTGACCTTCAAAGACCCGGTGATCTGAGGTCTTCCAGCCTTTCATCACCACTAACCGTTAAGCATGTACCATGTGACCAGGACATGTAGGAACCCACTGGGTGTGGATGGAGGAGTCTGAGAGTTGGAGCCTGAAGACCTGACTTTGAAACCTGACTCTCCCATTTACTGTGTGGCCATGGGCAAGTTACCTGGCTTCTCTGAGCTGCTTTTTTTCTCATCTATATAATAAAGGTGATGGGGCCTGGCGCGGTGACTCATGCCTGTAATGCCAGCATTTTGGGAGGCCGAGGCGAGCGGATCATCTGAGGTCAGGAGCTCAAAACCAGGCTGGCCAACATGGTGAAACCCCATCTCTACTAAAAATACAACAATTACCCAGGCATGGTGGCACGCGCCTGTAATCCCAGCTACTCAGGAGGCTGAGGCAGGAGAATCACTTGACCCTGGGAGGCGGAGGTTGCAGTGAGCTGAGATCGCGCCACTGCACTGTAGCCTGGGAAACAGAGTGAAACTCTGTCTTAAAAAAAAAATAAGTAAAGGTGATGGAACCTGCCTGGACAATCTCATATGATTGTCATCAGGAATCAGGGAAGTATGAATAGACAAGAAAACATTTTGCTAGCAGTGAAATCCCAAGTCACCTGAGGAATTGTTGTTATTCATAGCCAATGGGCAGACAGAAGGTCTGTGTCTGCATTCTTGGAGGAACTGGGAGAATGCAGGAGGGTGGATTTCCTTAGTTTTAGAATGTTGATACATCAGTAGCTGCCCCAGGGAGGATGGGAAGGTGTGATCACCTTCCCTGCCGTGTGTGTGGGCTCCCTCCTGGGTGATTCTAGATGTGAGTGTTTGAAGTGCAGCCAGTCTAGGTGTCAGCTCAGAAGGGCCTGGAGGAAGCACCTAATCCATCCCTGCTTGCCATTTTACAGATCAGTAAATGGAGGCTCTAAGTTACATAACCAGGATTCCAACCAGGTTGGTCTAACTCTGGGCCTGTTCTTTCTGCAGTGTGACCAGAGCAGTGAGCTTTTGGTTGCTAACTAGCGTGTCTAGGCTGGGACACAGGTTGGTGAGAGGAATCCTGTCATGGGCCAGGCTCTAGGCTAAGGCATGCTGGGGGCCCAGAGCCTGGGGGAGGTGGGGGTTAGTGGAGGACGTTTGTGCGTGCACACGTGTGAGATTGTTCCTTCTTCTGTAACACGGGGGACAAGCATGCCCACCCGGGGCCGTGAGGACCCTTTTCAGTGTGAGGATGCAGATAGAGTGCACAGTGAATGTTAGTGTCCTTCCCAGTCATTGCCGTTCCCTTGTCTGTTTCTCCAGGCATTCATTCATTCATTCAACACATATTTCCCCAGTGGGTCCGGGGTACCAGGCCCTGTGCTGGGTGTCTGGACTCAGTGACCACGTAGTAGGCTTCTGCATGTAGCTCTTCTCTTCTCGGCTCCCAGGAGCTACAGGGGAGGACTCCAGTCTGTCACTGGGTGGAGGAGACGAGGTTACCACAGTCAGCAAAACTCTTGGCTGCTCCCTATCCTGAGGCCCAGCCTCAGCCTCCCAGGGGCCGAGCCTGTGTCCCTGGGCACACTCTCTCTTGTATATACAAATGCACATATATGTATTCACAGCTCAAGCTCAGAGACACACAACCACTGGCACATGTCTCACAGACGCATCCAGTGACTCGCTGGTGTTGGATGCTTTCGGAATCACGCTACCAGACATATTAGAGAGGATGCTCACTCAGAGAAGTGCACACACCCAAGCAGCTACACAACTCCCGTTCCATCACACCCACGCATCACCACACAGACACAATGGAGGCTGAGACCCTGTTGCAACCCCCAGGTCAGAAACACATCCTCATATATACATCTTACACCCCCAGACACACCCGGATATGCCCCAGAGACTGACATCCTGCAGACACACTCAGACTCATCAGAAGTACACATGAAGGCGGGGATACAAACCCACGCAGACATTATACACACACACTAGCATCCACGGAAGTCGACACATCTACGCTTGCCAGGCTGGCCCAGGCACAAGCTCACCACCCAGGTACCTCCCCTGCCTCTTCCACAAAGAGAGCAGCAGAGACTTGCACACTTACCCGAGGCTTACAGACACCCACCAAGGGGACTCCCACGCAGACATTTACACACAGATAGCACACACAGTCACATGCACATCAGCAGGGACACGGCACAGTCTGGCATGCAAACATTAGGCATGTAGCATTTGCCAACAGGAGCCAGAGGCTCTCAAACCAGGGAACCTAGACACACACACACACACACACACACACACGCGGGCTGTGACATTTCATCCACACACAGAAACAGGAAATCCTGGTCTGTGTCTCCCTGGAGCTAATGTGTACAAACTAAACTGTTTTTAGTGGCTCACTAGGCTTCCTTCCACAAGGCTGCTGGGAACACTGAGGAGTGTGGCCAGGGGCTTGACTTTGTAACCTTCTGGAGCTGGGGGTCCTGGGATCCTGGGTGGTGGGTGGTTGGGGGCTAGTAGGTCTTGAAGTCAGAAGAAGCTGCACTGAAGTCCCCCAGGTCCCTGATGCCCAGGGCCAGTGGGGCCGAGTGAAGTGGACTGATTGTCAGGCTGCCCACAGAAGAAACACTGCCCGGGGGCAACTCCCTTCTAATCTCCTTGGAATTTCCTGCTGGCCCTATCTCCCCCTGTTCCCTTGCTGGGGGCTGCGGAGGGCCATGCCACTCCCATCTGTAAAGGGTGCCCAGTTCTGGCTGGGGAATGATGGAGGCCAGGGTAGAGGTGGCTAGAGGAGGTATGGGAGCTCAGAGAAGGGGCTTGGCAGGCTTCCTGGAGAAGGAGGTGTCCTTGGAACTGGGGAGTTAGCCTCAAGTGGCTGTCTCTGTGCCCAGCTCTTAGAACAGTGCCTGCCACGTTGTAGGAGCTCAATAAATATGTGTGCAATTAAGTGAAAGGCAGTAGGCAGGGCCTGGAGGTGGACCACAGGCTTGAAACAGAAAAGCTGGAGGGAGTGGTGGGAGCTGGCAGGGTTGAGGAGAGTCTGGGAAGGGGAGTTGGGCCGGCTTGGGATGGGCACTGAATGCCAGGCCGAAGCCATGTGAGCACCTTGCTGGGAGGGGTCTTGTGGCAGCAAACCTGCAGCCACCTCCTTTTATGTGTCTGCAACCCTGGGCCTGAGGCCTGCCCTGCCAGAGAGGCCTGGGGAGGGAGGAGAGCAAGACTGTGTGGTCTCAGAGGCAAACTCCATCTCTGGAGTCAAGTCTGGAGCCAAACTTCACTGTGTCACCTTCTCCCTGTGCATGCTGTCCCTGCATGAGTCCCTCCTCAAGCCTCCGTGTTCCTCCTGTACAATGGGATGTGATCCTTTCTAGTGGGGCGCTTGGGAGGTTGAGAGCTCAGGTGTTCTGTGCACCTAGCACCATCCTGGCACAGAGGAGGAGAGGAGGCCCCATGTCCTGCATAGCCTCCGGACAGAGAGAGTCCCCCAGGGGAGGGGCACAGCTAAGTTCAAGGCAAGGGCCTGCCCAGCAGCCAAGTTTTTCACTGAGGTCATTCCCCTAGTCCCCACGTGCATGACCTCATCCGTGGTCACGTTCACTCCCCTTGGTGCCGGAAGGAACTTGGAGCTGGGGTGCTCCATGCCAGGCTGACCCTGGCATCACTGGAGGCCTCAGTCAGCACTGCATCTGCCTGCTTTGCGGCAGTGGGGCGCAGCAGGGGGTCGGAGCGGGTGGGAGCAGCAGGCCAGCCCTTCCTTCTCTGAGGTCCAGGGTGGTTGGGAGAGAGCACTGTGATCTGGAGCCAAGCTGACTGGGCTCGAATCCCAGCTCTGCCTTTTCCTTTCTGAGCTTTCCCTTTCTGAGCCTCAGTCTCCTCATCTGTAGAATGGGGATGTGGATGTCCTTGCTGCGCATGTTGCCGTGAGGGTTCCATAAGAGAAAGAGTGCATGTACGGGTCCCATTAGCGAGGTCTGGCTCCTCGGAAGGACCCAACAGCCAAGCGCTTGCCTGTTCTATCTGGCCCTGGTGTGACCCCGGTGACCCCAGGTTAAGCTGGGTCCTTGACAGCAGGGGCTGTGCTTGGCTCTGGGTGTCCCTCCGTGGGTGTTGGCTTGGGGCATCAGTCTGAGTGGTATGCACAGAGCTGCACTGCATTTTGGGTACCCCCAAACATATCTCCCTGTCTGTGTCCCCCCTCCCCTCCCCCACGGCATTGTGTCACTCTTCCCTGAATGACCCAGGCTAGTGCCACCAGCTTAGTAACTGGTGATACACATTTGCTAATGGAAGGACACCTTTGGGGGCCCCTCATTCTCAAATGGGGGTGAGTCATCTCTCATCGCCTGAGCCACAAGGAAAAGCTCAGCCTCTATGGAAAAAAGTCTGGGGTTCCCTAGCTAGGCTGGGTCAGCTGAACATCTTTACTCTGGTTGGGGCCCAGGCCTGCTTTGGATCTTCTGGGCTTGAGTCGGTTGCACCAGCCTCTCCTCTTCCAGCCTCTCCTTGACCCTGCCTCACGGTGGAGCAGCCTGTGTGGTCCTGCCTCCCGCAGCCTCGCCCACCCCTGCCCAGCCCAAGCTCTACGGGTGCGGGACACACCCCAGCCTCTGTCCCGTGCTCTTCCCACCTGGCCTTTGTGCTTGCAGTTCCTGGCTCTTTCCCTTAGTTTCTTCCTCCACCTTAGAGCACTCAGCCCCAGCAGCAACTCCCCAGGCCAGGCTCCTGTGTCGGACACCTTGGAGTTCCCTGGAGCTTCCTTTGGAGCATTTACCGTGATGGTGATTAGATTATTAATGGGGTAATGACAGGTTTCATGCCACCACCACCCCACCTTGCCCTGCATGAGGGCAGGGACCTTCCAGGGTGTTTAGCTCCTTCCTTTTACAAAGGGAGAAACTGAGGCCCAGAGAGGTTAGGGGGCTAGTCATGCAGCCTGTAAGTGGCAAGAGGCAAGACTGGGGTCTTGTGCTTCTCTCCAGGATGCCAGGCAGGGGGAATGGCAGGGGTGTAATGTGCTGGGGTGTCCTGGAGCTTCAGGCTGTGTGGCCTTAGGCCACTATCTTTGGAGCTTTGCCTTCTATCCCTAAAGACCTCAGACCCCTGCTCTGAGTTAGAGATTTCGCTGCAACCCAGAGGGTGTTTGGGGGATGTTTTAAACACATCCAGGTCCAAATGCTGCCTTCCTTCCTGTTCACGTGGAAAGGATGGGAGGAAACTGTCAGGCGCTTCCTGACATGAATGCCCCAGAGGCCGTAGGGCCTGTGGATATGTCTCTGTTCTGCCAGGTAAGGCCTTGAATGGGACAGTGACAACAATGACAAGCCAGATGTGGCCTTGGTGGGCAGTGGTCTCTGGGCATCTCCTTACCAACAACAACCACCACACACACACACACACACACCCCTCCCTGATAGAGCATCTGTAGTCTCCTATGCAGAGCTGTACCAGACGGATCTGGGAGGCTCACTCCTGATTGGCTGCATAGACCTCATCTTCCTGGGCCTCCGTTTGCTCACCTGTGAAATGGGGATAAGATAATCATAGCGCCTGCCTCTAAGGTTCATCACTGAGCAAGAGATAATGGCCTTTCTGTCTCAGTCCGGTATCTGGAACACATTAAACACTTGTCAATGTTAGCTATTGTTACCGTCACCAATGTTCATTATAAGACTGTCTGGTCCAGCTTACAGGAGCTCCAACTGGACCTGAATCCTGGCTGTGCCACTTAACTGTGTGTGGCCTTGGGCAACATACTTGACCTCTCTGAGGTTCCTCTCCCATTGGGGATTGCTCGGACTGCAGTGAGAGAATGTGCACTGCCTGGCGGGGAGGGGGAGTGCCCAGGGAGCATCTCCTCTTATTTCTTGGCAGTGGAGAGGCGGGTCCAGGCCCCAGTCTTCCCTCATTATTGCTAACCAGAGGAGCAGGATGCGGTGGGTCTCCAGGGCCAAGCAGTGTCCGTGTCGGCTGGAGTGGGGAAGTTGTGTGGCACAGCAATGCTGGGCTGGGTGTACTGGCCTTCTTTCCCTGGGACCTTTTTTTTTTTTCCAGAGACGAAGTCTCACTCTGTCGCCCAGGCTGGAGTGCAGTGGTGTGATCTCGGCTCACTGCAACCTCTGTCTCCTGGGTTCAAGTGATTCTCCTGCCTCAGCCTCCCAAGTAGCTGGGATTACAGGTATGTGCTGCCACGCCCGGCTAATTTTTGCATTTTTAGTAGAGATGGGGTTTCACCATGTTGGCCAGGCTGGTCTTGAACTTCTGACCTCAGGTGATCCACCCGCCTCAGTCTCCCTAAGTGCTGGGATTACAGGTGTGAGCCACCGCGCCCAGCCTCATCAGGACCTTTGATGCAACTCCCCAAAAACTGGACTCCAGCTTCTTTCCAAGGATGCTAAGCTAGATTGAGCTCTGGGATGGGAGAAAGGTGCCCAGAGCCCGCCCGCCCGCTCAGTGCTATCCCCTCCAGGGACTGTGGGATTGTCCCCTGTCCTTCTCGAGGCCTCTGTGTCCCTGGGTATGAAGGGATGGAGTCTTTGGGTTTCCTCCCCTGCTGCTGTGCCCAGAGTGTTTGCATTTGAGCTGAGAAGTGGAGCTCTGTGGAGTTTTTTGCATACCCTTTTTTGGGGTCCAAGTGCGATGATCTCATCTGGAGCCTTGACAGACTCCTGGGGGACTGGCAGAAGGGATGGCAGATGGCTGCCCCGGCCTCTTGGGTGGGGCTGGCATGCCGCCCCTGTGGCCACTGCCGGCCCACTCCACAAAGCAGCCCTTCCGGGGCTGGGGTGAGTGGCCTGGGCCCGGGCAGGAGACGAGTGGCCCAGAGCCAGGGTGGCAGATGGGAGGCAGCCCAGGCCTCGGCCTGAGGGAGGGACCATGGTGGCCAGGGCAATGTGGGAGCAGGCGGGCCAGGCGGAGGCTTCTGTTCCTCTATAGCGTGGTTGCTGCCGCGCATAGTGAGGGTTCTGGGCCTCTCAGCTCAGCTCTGTCATTCTTTTGGGTTGGTCTGCCCATCGGAGGGCTTGTTGGGCCCCTGGAACCTGGGGAGGAGGTGGTACATTTGGGTAAGGTTTGGAATCTGGCAGGGCTGTGGCCTGGGTGTTGCTGGGCTGGGATTTGAGCCCTGCCACTGGGGTCCGAAGCACCCGTGGGCATTAGCTTCACAGAATCAAGGAATTAGATTCAGACACAGGAGCGCGGACTAGAAGTGGTTTTCTTTTTTTTTTTTTTTTTTTTTTTTGAGACGGAGTCTCGCTCTGTCACCCAGGCTGGAGTGCAGTGGCCGGATCTCAGCTCACTGCAAGCTCCGTCTCCCGGGTTTACGCCATTCTCCTGCCTCAGCCTCCGGAGTAGCTGGGACTACAGGCGCCCGCCACCTCGTCCGGCTAGTTTTT
>NC_037678.1:65775456-65873697 GCF_003255815.1 Theropithecus gelada
TTTTTTTTTTTGAGACGGAGTCTCGCTCTGTCACCCAGGCTGGAGTGCAGTGGCCGGATCTCAGCTCACTGCAAGCTCCGTCTCCCGGGTTTACGCCATTCTCCTGCCTCAGCCTCCGGAGTAGCTGGGACTACAGGCGCCCGCCACCTCGCCCGGCTAGTTTTTTGTATTTTTTAGTAGAGACGGGGTTTCATCGTGTTAGCCAGGATGGTCTCGATCTCCTGACCTCATGATCCACCCGCCTCGGCCTCCCAAAGTGCTGGGATTACAGGCTTGAGCCACCGTGCCCGGCTAGAAGTGGTTTTCTGTAGGGGAGTAGAACAGGGGGATTCTCCTCCCCTCTGAGGGCCTGTGTATTCATTCAGCACCTCTTTATTGAGCTGTTCTGTGTGTCCCAGGCACTGTGCTGGGCTCTGTCCTCCTGACATCACATCCTAGTGGTAGAGACTGACATTCTGCAGGCAAACAGACAAAACGATGAATATCACAAATAAACCTGTGATACATGCCAAGAAAGAAACAAGGGGTTAAGATGGACGTAATGGGACTAGAGGAGCATGGAAGGCTTCTCAGAGGAGGTGGCAGTTCAGTGGAGACTTGAGGCAGAAGGCAAGCCAGCAGTGCAGAGATGGGGGCAGGGAAATCCAGGCAGAGGAAACTGCAAGGCCAAAGGCTTTGGGGTGGGACAGGTGAGGCAGTTGCTGGTTGCCTAAGACCCAAGTGGCTGCTGTGTTGCCAGTGAGAGGAGGAGTTGAGGGAGATGAAGATGGAGAAGTGAACAGGACTCAGGCCAGACAGCGCCTGTATGCCCTATGATGGGATTTGGGTTTTCTTTTGTGTGTGATAAAAAGTCACTGGAGGTTTTGTTTTGCTTTGCTTTTTGCTTTTTGGGGTTTTAGGTCAGGTGCACTGGGCATATATATACAATATATACAGTTGTACAAATATATACAATAAAATGAATTTTGGCAAATGCATCCAGTTCTGTAGCCACCACCACAACCAAGATATAGAACAGTTCCTTCACACCCCAAATTTCGCCCTGTGAGGTCAGTTCCTCTTTCGGTTTCAGACCCTGACTACCACTGGGACTATTTTCTGTCTCTATAGCCTTGCCTTTTCCAGAGTGTCAAAAATAGACTCATACAGTGTGTAGCATACTCAGTCTGGCTTCCTTCCCTAAGCTTCCTGCATGTGAGCTTCCTCCATGTTGCAGGTGTCAGCAGTTCTTTCCTTTTCATCGCTGAGTAGTATTCTATTGCGTGGACGTACCACAGTTTATCATTCACCAGCTGAGGGACATTTGGGTGGTTCCCAGGTTTTGGTGATCACTGGAGAATTTTAAACAGTTTTAACCACATTTTAAACATGGTTTTAGAAAAAATCACTCACTGTACAAATTAGTTGGGAGCAGAGTGCCCATCATAAGGATTAAATCCAATAATTAGGTGATGGGTCTGGCCCACCATAGGTACTCAGTAATTGTTCAAACAAAAGGGCTCTGCCCTGGGGCAGTCAGGGAGGCTTCTTGGTGGAGGTGGCTTTTTTCTTTTCTTTTTTTTTTGTCAGATACAGTCTCATTCTGTTGTCCTGGCTGGAGTATAGTGGTGCCATCTTGGCTCACTGCAACCTCCACCTCCTGGGTTCAAGCGATTCTCCTGCCTCAGCCCCCTGAGCAGCTGGGATTACAGGTGTGCACCACCACCCCCGGCTAATTTTTTGTATTTTTGTAGAGACAGGGTTTCACCGTGTTGGCCAGGCTGGTCTCGAAGTCCTGACCTCAAGTAATCTGCCCGTCTTGGCCTCCCAAAGTGCTGGGATTACAGGTGTGAGCCACCGCGCTCTGCTGGAGGTGGCTTTTGAGGTGGGAAACAGGTGTGGAGTAGGAGGCCCAGGCAGTACAGAGTCCCATGGCAGCTAGGTGGGCTCAGATTGCAGCTTCCCGCCCCTGAGCCAGCCTTGGCATATCTAGGGTTTCTAGAATGTGGTCTGTAGGGGTCATATCAGAGTTCCCCAGGGACACCAGGGGCTGACTCTTGGGTGGGAGGTAGCTGAGGGACTTCCGCTCTGGAAGTCTCTTCCTTGGTGGCTGGCAAGAGGCAACCTGCTCCTGCCTTCAGGAACCTCATGTCCCCTTAGTTCTCCCCGTCCTCCCAGCTGGGAGCTGCTGCTGGGTTCAGACCACACGCTGCCACTTGCTGTGTTTCTGCAGAGGGTCCAGGTGTTTGGTCACTTTCATCTCCAGCCCCACAGCTCCCCAGCTGCTGCAGGCCAATTCCATCATAGCCGTGCATCTGGAGCCATGTGCGAAGGTTCCAGTGGCCCCAAATCTAAACTTCCCCCTACTGTCCTCAGTGTACAAAGGTGAAATCATTTTATATCTGCGTGGGTTTCTCATAGAAAATAATCTTTCTTAGAACACTTATATGTGATTTACCAGCCTGGGCAATAAAGCAAGACCCCCTCTTTACAGAAAATACAAAATTCAGCCAGGCATGGTGGTGTGTACCTGTAGTCCCAACTGCTCAGGAGGCTGAAGTAAGAGGATGACTTTAGCCCAAGAGGTCAAGGCTGCAGTGAGCTGTGATCAAGTCACTGTGCTCCAGCCTGGGTGACACAGTGAGATCCCGTCTCAAAAAATAAAATAAATAAGTAAAAAGTGTGATTTGAAAGCGGAGCTCTGCTTCTCCTGCCTATATTTCATTTTAAACATTTAATTATATCTTATTTTGGCTGGGTGCGATGGCTCACGCCTGTAATCCCAGCACTTTGGGAGGCCGAGGCGGGTGGATCACCTGAGGTCAGGAGTTCAAGACCAGACTGGATAACATGGCAAAACCCCGTCTCTACTAAAAATACAAAAATTAGCTGAGCTTGGTGGCGCATGTCTGTAATCCCAGCTACTTAGGAGGCTGAGGTAGGAGAATCGCTTGAACTCCAGAGGCAGAGATTGTGGTGAGCTGAGATCGTGCCACTGGACCCCAGCCTGGGCAACGAGAGCGAAACTCAAAAAAAAAAAAAAAAAAAAAGGAAACCAACTCTATTGAAATACAGTTATTAAAGTATTTTTAAATTACAACATAGTAATATATGTGCTTATTAACTCATAAATTCTGATGACAGATCTAACTAGCATAATTTCAAACTACTGATGAATGTAAATAATATTTTGACATTTTTGCAGCAACTGTTATATGATATGAAAATATCTGCGATTTTTTTTTTTGGTGGCAAAGTCACAGGTATTACTCATATAATGGTGGTTTGTTTATAGGCCCAGAATAGAAGGAAATGCTACATTTTACTTAGAGGTCACTCAAAAGAAAGATGTGATATTCCAAGTTCATGGACTCCCTGAGTTCTGGTTCCAAAGAAAGATCTTTTTTTTTTTTTTTTTTTTTGAGACGGAGTCTTGCTCTGTCGCCCAGGCTGGAGTGCAGTGGCCGGATCTCAGCTCACTACAAGCTCCGCCTCCCGGGTTCCCGCCATTCTCCTGCCTCAGCCTCCCGAGTAGCTGGGACTACAGGCGCCACCACCTCGCCCGGCTAGTTTTTTGTATTTTTTAGTAGAGACGGGGTTTCACTGTGTTAGCCAGGATGGTCTTGATCTCCTGACCTCGTGATCCGCCCGTCTCGGCCTCCCAAAGTGCTGGGATTACAGGCTTGAGCCACCGCGCCCGGCCCAAGGAAAGATCTTGAAGTCAGTGGTTGGAGTTTGAGTCCTGATTGGAGGTCTCACCCCCTCCCCCTGCCCGTTTGCATGTGCTTGGGCATGACCCACCTTCCCAGTGCTTCTCTGAAGTTCTTCATCTGTAGAACATGGATGATGGTTCCTGTCTCTCCTCACTGGGGGGGTTTCAGTGAGGATCTGTGGGATGATTCAGCTGGAATGTCTTTGTAAACGGTGAAGCCCTCTGCTGCTGTG
The DNA here is from genome assembly GCF_003255815.1 of Theropithecus gelada. NCBI lineage: Eukaryota > Metazoa > Chordata > Mammalia > Primates > Cercopithecidae > Theropithecus > Theropithecus gelada. The sequence continues at coordinate 65,779,381 of NC_037678.1, forward strand.
CAAGATCTTGCTATTATTAGCAGTAGTGTGAGCTCATGTTTGGCCGTCTGGCCCAGCCGGGACCAAGAGGCTCTTCCTGGACAATTCTCCCAGGATTCTTGGGAATCAGTCCATCGAGGGGAGCAGGTTTGCCTCTGAGAGGCTGCTTCCTGCAGGCTGAGCTCGTGGTTTGGCAGGGGGTGGACAGAGATGCACTTTGTGGGCAGGGAGTGGGTGGGTGAGCAGGAGGTTCCCTGTGCAGACAGACCCTGCCTACCCTCCTTGGGTGGCATAGAGATCTGAGACTAGTTCTGATCTGCCCAGGCTCTCCCTCTTTTATTTTTAGAGACAGGGGTCTCACCCTGTCACCCAGCCTGGAGTGCAGTGGTGTAGTCATGGCTCACAGCAGCCTGGAACTCCTGGGCTCAAGTGATCCTCCTGCCTCAGCCTCCTGAGTCCTGGGGATTACAGGCACATGCCCAGCTACATTTTTAAAATTTTTTATTTTTTTGTAGAGACGGAGACTCACTGCGTTGCCAAGGCTGGTCTTGAACTTCTGTCTTCCTAACTCTCTGCAGCTGACCTGGAGTTGTGGACTGGGCAGGACAGAAGCTATATTCAATTTTTTTTTGGGGGGGGGTCAGACTCTCTCTGTGTCACTCAGGCCGGAGTGTAGTGGCGCAATCCTTACTTATTGCAGCCTCCACCTCCCAAACTCAAGTGATCCTCCTGTTGCAGGCTCCTGAGTATCTGAGGCTACAGGTGCGCACCACCATGCCTGGCTAATTTTTAAATTTTTTTGTAGAGATGGGGTCTCGCTATGTTGTCCAGGCTGGTCTTGAACTCCTGAGCTCAAGGGATCCTCCCTCTTTGGCCCCCCAAAGTGTTGCAATTACACGCGTGAGCCACCACGCCTGGCCCCATACTCATTCTTTAATTCCTACATCTACCCATAGACAGTGACGGTACCTGCTCTGTACCACGGCCTGCCCTGGGTGATGCTGGGGACTAGACACAAACCAGCCCCAGCCCTTCTCCCTAGCTCTTGGGGAAGACTGACATGAAAACAGACAAATACAACCTAAAACTACCAGCACAACAGACCATAGATTTCAGAGTGTAGGGTTTGAATCAGATTGCGGGGAGGAAATGTTCTGGAAGGATGAGGTAGTCGGGAGTCAGCCTGGCAAAGGCTGTTCTATCAGAGGGAATAGCTGAACAGTCTGGAAGAGCACAGTTATGACGCACTGACCCAGGGCCACGTGGCTGGTATGGAATCCAGCACCGCAGGTCCCTTGCTCAAGCAGCTCTGCGAAGCTTCTGAGCCTCGTCTTCTCATCTGCAAAATAGGAACATTTTCAGCACCTACCTCACAGGGTTGGTAAGAGGATTAAACTGTCAACCGATAATACACGTACTGCCTGTGCTGGGGCCTGGTAATTAGTGAGCCTCCTAATAGGTGGTAGCCATGTTTCGTTTGTTGAAACAGTCTGTCTCTGTCGCCCAGGCTCAAGTGTAGTGGTGCGATCTCAGCTCACTGCAACCTCTGCCTCTGGGGTTCAAGCGATTCTCCTGCCTCAGTCTCCCGAGTAGCTGGGATTACAGGCACCCGCCACCACACCTGGCTAATTTTTTTGTTTTTTTGTAGAGATGGGGTTTCACCATGTTGGTCAGGCTAGTCTCAAAACTCCTGAACTTAGGTAATCCATCCACCTCGGCCTCCCAAATTGCTGGGATTACAGGCATGAGCTGCCGTGCCCGGCCAGTGGTAGCCATTTTTAAAGTCACAGCCTATTTGGATGCTGGAGGGCCGGGGTAAGGCAGGGGTAGGGAGGAGACCAGGGGCTGGCTCAGGGCCCAGTAAGGGGACTTGGACCTGAAGCAGAAGCTGGTGAGAACTGGTGGAAGAGATAGAAAGCCGTCTGCCTTCTTCAGATTTCTCCAAAAACAGCTATTAACTGTGTAATCAGAGCAAAAAAGCATTCTCTAGAAAGGGAAGCACTGCCTATCCTGGCAGCAGTGTGGGTGCCCTGGTCTCCCATCCTCCTCCATGCTCCTATTCCCCGTTTCCAGTCCAGCTAAAAAGTCTGGGTTAGCTTCAAGAGTAGCCTTTAAGGTGAAGAGGTCAACTTGAAGGAGGTGGCCAGGCCGTGGTGGGGCTGAGGGTCAGGGGTCCCAGGGCTCTGAGGTGGGCACTGCCAGGCACTGTGTCCTTTTGTTGTCTGGCAGAGGATGAGGCTTGGGGTTTCCCGGGTGGTGTTGAGGGGATTTTTTTTTTTTTTTTTTGAGACAGAGTCTCGCTCTGTTGCCCAGGCCGGAGTGCAATGGCGTGATCTCGGCTCACTGCAACCTCTGCCTCCCAGGTTCAAGCAATTCTCTTGCCTCAGCCTCCCAAACAGCTGGGATTACAGGCGTGAGCCACCCCACCTGGCTAAGTTTTGTATTTTTAGTAGAGACAAGGTTTCACCATGTCTACAACCTTGTTCTATAGCCACAAGGCCTACTGAGTCCAGTGGAGCTGGGCCTCTCCCTCCCCATTTCCACACAGTTAGGGGGTCTGGGAGCTGGGAGAGGCTCTTCAGAACCACTGAGCTGTCTGTGAAGGAGCTGGGAAGCCTGTGCTCCTCACCCCCACCTCCCAGGGCCTCCCACCCCCAGCTCCTTCAGTTGGATCTGTCACTGGAGAGCTCTCCTGGGATGGGGGCCCAGACTGCGTGACCGCAGAGCCCCAGAGCATTCTTAGGCTCCCTGAGGACTGTGAACCTCTGGAGCAGAACAAGGGCCCGCCCTCTGGGTCCCCTCCCCAAGCTCCAGCAGCCTCTCTCCTAGCCCCACCTGGGGCCTCGAAAGCTCAGCGCCCCTGCCTAAGTCCTGCATTCGCCAGCCTCTCCCGCCCACGTCCCTGCAGACCCAGCCTGGGGCCACAAGCCTGCCTTTGTCAGCTCACCCTCTCACGTGGGGCCGTGCCAGCAGGGGCTGACGGGCATTCTGCCTGCAGCTGGGACTAGCCCCCCGAGAGGCCTAGGCCCCCCTGGAGAGATGGAACTGGCGTGAATGCAACATCTTGCGCTGTCACAAATTGACTGTGGTGAAGGGCAGGCCCTGGGGAGACAGCTGCTCATGTGAGAACTATCATTCATTCATTCACTTATTCAAAGGATGCTTTGAGATCCTGCTCTGTGTCAGGCCCTGGCTTGGGGACTTGTCCTCAGAGATCTGACTCTTGCCCTTTTAGCAGGGGGGGAAAAAGGCTAGAAGGAAATGCCCTTCATTAGAATCCCTTGGGGGGCTCACCCTAGGAGTTTCTGATTCAGCAAGTCTGGGTTGGGACATGAGAATTTCTCACAAATTTACCAGTGATGCTGATGCTACTGGTCCAGGAACTGTACTTTGAGAGCCACTGTGATTCAGGTATTGGAATTATGCACGGATTATATTTTCTTTCTCTTTTCTTTTTTTTTTTTTTCTGAGACAGAATCTCGCTCTGTCGCCTAGAGTGGAGTACAGTGGTATGATCTCAGCTCGCTGCAACCTCTGTCTCCTGGGTTCAAGCAATTCTCCTGCCTCAGTAGCTGGGATTACAGGCACCTGCCACCACGCCTGGCTAATTTTGTATTTTTAGTAGAGACAGGGTTTCACCAAGTTGCCCAGGCTGGTCTCAAACTCCTGACCTCAAATGGTCCGCCTGCCTTGGCCTCCCCAAAGTGCTGGGATTACAGGCGTGAGCCACTGCACCTGGCCTGTTTTCTCTATTTTCACAACTGTCTCTATGATCATGTTTTACTTTTTTTGTTTTTTTAGAGACAGGTTCTTGCTCTGTTGCCCAGGCTGGAGTGCAGTGGTACAATCATAGTTCAGCGTAACCTCAACCTCCTGGGCTCAAACAATCCTCCCACCCCAGCCTCCCAAATAGCTGGGGCCACAGGTGTACTACCAGGCCAGGTAATCCATTCGCCTCAGCCTCCCAAAGTGCTGGGATTACAGGCGTGAGCCACTGCACCTGGCCAGTGATAGCCATTTTTAAAGTCATGGCCTGTTTGGATGTAATATATTACTATTGTTGTTATTTTTTGTAGAGATGAGGTCTCACTATGTTACCCAGGCTGATCTTGAACTCCTGGGCTCAAGTGATCCTCCTGCCTCAGCTTCTCAGAGTGCTGGGGTTACAGGGGTGAGCCATTGTGCCCTGCCAATGCTTTATTTTATTTTATTTTACTTTGCTTTTTTTCCAAGACAGAGTCTCGCTCTGTTGCTCAGGCTGGAGTGCAGTTGCATGATCTCAGCTCACTGCAACCTCCGCCTCCCGGGTTCAAGCAGTTCTCCTGCCTCAGCCTCCTGAGTAGCTAGGATTACAGGCGTGCACCACCACAACCGGATAATTTTTGTATTTTTAGTAGAGATGGGATTTCACCATGTTGGCCAGGCTGGTCTCAAACTTCTGACCTCGTGATCTGCCGGTCTTGGCATCCCAAAGTGCTGGGATTACAGGCGTGAGCCATCGCCTCCAGCCTGCCCTGTTTTATAAATAAGAAAATCAGTTATTTAAAAGATAAAAAAAGTGATTCCAAAAATGACTCTAGCGCTGTGGGTGTCATCTTATGTGAGAGACGTCACCTCCCATGATCTGAATGTCGTGCATCTGTTAATGTAGCCCAGCATCATAAGGTTGTGTGCATTTCCCCTTGGTTCAGCCTGAGCTTGAGGTCCACTTAGACCCTCCTATTCTTTCCATCACCATATCCTGTCATTTTAACTTTCTAGAGAGAATAAGTGAGGTGCTGGTGATCGGCATGGCTAGGATTTGAACACAGATCCATCTGGAGGCTGGCCTAGTCTGGATTTAGCCGACTGGCTTGCACTTCCTGAGTTCTCTTTCCTTCATGCTTCCTTCATCAGCTGCCTGAAACAGCGCGTGGATCCTTCACTTCCTCATTTTTTAACTGGTGTGATCATTTACTGTTCCACTTCCTCCTTTCCACTCTGTTCTGTCCACATGGTGTGCTGGTGGGGTGGTGAGTCTGTGTGTCTATGAGGATGGGGGTGGGGGGGGCCTGGCCGAGTGACTGTTCCTCTGCAGCCCCAGGAGTCAAACCGATGGGCAGGAAAACCTCCCAAGCTTCTGAGAACTAGCCTGGAGGGTAGGGCTCCCTAACCCCGACCCTGAATTGAATCCATCCAGCCTTAGGGGGCGGAGGCAACCCCAGCCATACCCCCTTCCTCACAGGGAGCCATCTTACCAGGCTGACCATTGGAAGAGCAGAGCTGTCCTTGCCCTCTGGGCAGGCAGGAGTGAAGAGAGAGACCCCCATGTTTGTTCCTTTCCCAGGCGCAAGGTCAGATCCCCCCTTCCTCCCAGCCGCAGCGGGGGTATAGTGAGGGGTGCTCGGACAGAAGCCAGAGGTGTCCCTCTGATGGGAGCAGAGTGGACGCTCCCTCCTCCCAGTGGCAGCATGAGGAGGGAGGACTACAAGACCCCACTTCCCAGTCCCTTCCTTCCCGTTTCCTTTGGGGAAAGGCAGGTAGGGAGGGCTGAGGAATCCGGCTCTCCAGATCTGCCCTCTCCAGGACCCGCAGAGGCCTTTTTGCCCCTTGGACCTCCCAACCCCTGCTTCCATCACTGCCATCCTCGGTGCTTCCCCTGGCTCCTCAGGGATGCCTTTAGCAGTTCATTCATCCCTGGTGACTCTGTTTCTCTTTTTTTATTTTTTGAGACAGAGTCTGGCTCTGCTGCCCAGGCTGGAGTGCAGTGGTATGATCTTGTCTCACTGCCACCTCTGCCTCCCAGGTTCCAACGATTCTCCTGCCTCAGCCTCCCGAGTAGCTGGGACTACAGGCGCCCACCACCACGCCTGGCTAATTTTTGTATTTTTAGTAGAGACAGGGTTTCACCATGTTGGCCAGGCTGGTCTTGAATTCCTGGCCTCAGGCGATCTGACTGCCTTGGCCTCCCAAAGTGCCGGGATTAGAGGCGTGAGCCACTGCACCTGGCCAGTTTCCCTTCTCAGTATACAATCTTATTTAAATCATTTGGTCACACTAAGGGTAAGTATTATTCCCATTTGTGACTGGGTTTGCACATTTGTATGAGACATAATAATTATGCATTTCTTCTGCGTAATTCTTCTTCCCTCCCCCTTTACACTTAGTATCTAATGATTGTTGCACATTGGTATGTCTTTGTTGTTTTTGACCTAACTAAACATGCATGCACCCATTCAGTTAATATTTGTTGGGAGCCTACTGCCTGCTAGGCCAAATGGGATGGCCTCCAGGCACTCATGGTTTGGCTGGGAGACAAACTATTAAACATAGAATTGCAGATTTGCTAATAATGATTATAAAGGAGAAGTGAGGAACAGCTGGAAGCTGATGACAGCGGTAGCAGAAGCTGCCTTGAGGAAGTGAGGTCATACTGTTACCCTCTCTGCTTAAAATGCAAACCCAGGCCAGGCATGGTGGCTCATGCCTGTAATCCCAGCACTTTGGGATGCTGAGCTGGGCAGATTGCTTGAGCTCAGGAATTCATGACCAGCCTGGGCAACATGGCAAAACCCTGTCTCTACACACACACACACACACACACACACACACACACACACTCTCTCTCTCTCTCTCTCTCTCTCTAGCGGGATGTGGGGTTGTGTGCCTTTGGTCCCAACTACTTGGGAGACTAAGGTGGGAGGGTGGCTTGAGCCTGTCTTTATAGCACTTAAGAACATCTGAGGTTTTTTTATTTTTATTTCTTTCTTGGAGATAGGGTCTCACTCTGTCGCCCAGGCTGGAGTGCAATGGTACAATCTCGGCTCACTGCAACCTCTGCCTCCTGGGTTCAAGTGATTCTCATGCCTCAACCTCCCGAGTAACTAGGATTACAGACACACACCACCATGCTTGGCTCTTTTTTTTTTTTTTTTTTGGTGTTTTTAGTAGAGACAGGGTTTCACCATGTTGGCCAGGCTGGTCTCAAACTCCGGACCTCAAATGATCCACCCGCCTTGGCCTCCCAAAGTGCTGAGATTACAGGTGTGAGCCACTGAGCCCAGCCAGGTGTTTTTTGTTATTATTATTATTTGCTGGTTTACTGTGTATCTTTCTGGTGAAACTTGGGGCTCCATACAGAATATATAGAAGGGGTTGGACCCACTGTCCCTCCCTACCCCTGCACTTAGCACAGGGCCTAGTACTTACATAGTTGATGCTCATCCATATTTCTTTTTTCTTTTTTTTTTTTTGAGATGGAGTCTTGCTCTGTCGCCCAGGCTGGAGTGCAGTGGCGCGATCTCGGCTCACTGCAAGCTCCGCCTCCTGCATTCATGCCATTCTCCTGCTTTAGCCTCCTGAGTAGCTGGGATTACAGGGGCCCACCACCAGGCCCGGCAATTGTTTTGTATTTTTAGTAGAGATGGGGTTTCATCGTGTTAGTCGGGATGGTCTCGATCTCCTGACCTCGCAATCTGTAATCTGCCTGCCTCGGCCTCCCAAAGTGCTGGGATTACAGGCATGAGCCACCGTGTCCGGCTTCATCCATGTTTCTTAAATGGCATCTCCTGCTTCCCCAGTGTGTTCCTGTTGCTTCTGTAACAAATCACTACAAATTTAGTGGCTTAAAAGACCACCAGGCTGGGTGCGGTGGCTCACACCTGTAATGAATCCCAGCACTTTGGGAGGCCAAGGCAGGCAGATCGCTTGAGGTCAGGAGTTCAAGACCAGCCTGGCCAACATGGCGAAACCCCATCTCCACTAAAAATATAAAAAATCAGCTGGGTATGGTGGTGGGCAATTGTAATCCTAACTACTTGGGAGGCTGAGGCAGGGAGAATCGCTTGAAGTAGGGAGGAGGAGGTTGCAGTGAGCTGAGATCGCACTATTACACTCCAGCCTGGGCAACAGAGTGAGACTCTGTCTCAAAGAAAAAGAACACCAGATTATTATCCTCTGATCCTGGAGGTGTCAAGGTTTGGGCAGGACTGCATTTTTGGGGAAGACTCCAGGGCAAAATCCTTTTCCTTGCATTCTAGAGGCACCCCCTTCCTCCATCATCACAGCCCCTTTCTTCAGCATCAAAGCATCTCACTCCAGCCTCTGCTTCTGTTTCCCTGTCTTGGGATCCTTAATTTACTCATATTTGCAAAGTCCCTTTTGCCACGTAAGGTAACATTCACAGATTCTGGGAATGTGGACATGGACATCTTTGGAGGTCTGTCATTCAGCCTGCCACATCCAGGTCCCCCACTGTGCTTCGTTCAGCACTGGGTGTGGTCAGCACTCAGGCCTCCTAGCTGCTACTGTGGGCCCAGTAACCTGACCCTTCCTTCCCTCCACAGGACGAGATTGAGGAGCTGCGGGCCGAGATGTTGGAGATGCGAGACGTCTATATGGAGGAGGACGTGTATCAGCTGCAGGAGCTGCGACAGCAGTTGGACCAGGCCAGCAAGACCTGCCGCATCCTGCAATACCGGCTGCGCAAAGCCGAGCGCCGCAGTCTCCGTGCTGCCCAGACTGGCCAGGTGGACGGCGAGCTTATCCGTGGTCTGGAGCAGGATGTCAAGGTCAGCGTGGGCCCGGGTGCCCTTGTTACTGGATGAGACCACAAGTCTAAGTGAGGCCCAGGTTGGCCTTGCATGTCACTTCCGTGTGTCCTTGGCCAAGTTCTACTACCTCTCTGGGCCTCAGTTTCCTCATCTAAGTAGGAATTCCTGGTGAATCCACAGGGCTTCTATCAAGGGTGCCCCAAAATGATATTATAATATGAATCCTTCCTACTAGCAGCAGCTACTGTTTTTGTTTTTGTTTTTTCTTTGAGACAGAGTTTCTCTTGTTGCCCTGGCTGGAATGCAATGGTGCGATCTTGGCTCACTGCAACTTCCGCCTCCCGGGTTCAAGCGATTCTCTTGCCTCAGCCTCCCGAGTAGCTAGGATTACAGGCGCCGGCCACCACACCCAGCTAATTTTTGTATTTTTAGGTAGAGACAGGGTTTTACCATGTTGGCCAGCCTGGTCTCCAACTCCTGACCTCAGGTGATCCGCCCGCCTTGGCCTCCCAAAGTGCTGGGATTACAGGAATGAGCCACCGCGCCCGACTGAGAAGCTACTATTTATTATCAACCACACACCTGGTGTTAGGCTCCAATTTGTCCCTGCACAGTTCCATGGAGGTTTCTTTTCCTTGTTTGTTTTTTTAGAGACAAGGTCTTGCTCTGTTGCCTAGGCATCAGGCAGTGATGTGATCATAGCTCACTGTAGCCTCCACCTCCTGGGCTCAAGGGATCCCCCCACCTCAGCCTCCTGAGTAGCTGGGACTACAGGCACACACCACCACACCTGGCTAATTTTTCTATATGTTGTAGAGATGGGGTCTCATTATGTTGCCCAGACTGGTCTCAAACTCCTGGGCTCAAGTGATCCTCCTGCCTTGGCCTCCCAAAGTGCTGGGATTACAAGGATGAGCCATGGTGCCAGGCAGAGGTTCCTCAATTATGTTAATGAAAAGTAGTGAAGGCCTCAAGACCATCCTGGCTAACACAGCGAAACCCCGTCTCTACTAAAAATACAAAAAATTAGCCGGACATGGTGGCAGGCACATGTAGTCCCAGCTACTCAGGAGGCTGAGGCAGGAGAATGGTGTGAACCTGGGAGGCAGAGCTTGCAGTGAGCCAAGATCGTGTCACTGAGCCAAGATCGTGTCACTGCACTCCAGCCTGGGCGACAGAGTGAGACTCGGTCTCAAAAAAAACAAAACAAAACAAAAAAAAAAAAGAAAGTAGTGAAGGCCTAGAGTTGGTCAAGCCTGGTTTAAATCTTGGCTCCAATATATCTGAACTTTATTATTTTGAGCAAAGTCACCTGTTTCAGTGTCCTCATCCGTAAAATGGGTTTGCAGCAATCTCTATGTCACAGGGTTCTATGAAGATTAAATGAAATAATGTGGGCTGGGCACAGTGGCTCATGCCTGTAATCCCAGCAGTTTGGGAGGCTGAGGTGGGCAGATCACCTGAGATCAGGAGTCCGAGACCAGCCTGGCCAACGTGGTGAAACCCCATCTCTACTAAAAATACACAGATTAGGCCGGGCGCGGTGGCTCAAGCCTGTAATCCCAGCACTTTGGGAGGCCGAGACGGGCGGATCACGAGGTCAGGAGATCGAGACCATCCTGGCTAACACGGTGAAACCCCGTCTCTATTAAGAAATACAAAAAACTAGCCGGGCGAGGTGGCGGGCGCCTGTAGTCCCAGCTACTCGGGAGGCTGAGGCCGGAGAATGGCGTGAACCCGGGAGGCGGAGCTTGCAGTGAGCTGAGATCCGGCCACTGCACTCCAGCCTGGGCGACAGAGCGAGACTCCGTCTCAAAAAAAAAAAAAAAAAAAAAAAAAAAAAAATACACAGATTAGCTGAGTGTGGTGGTTCCCGCCTGTAATCCCAGCTACTCGGGCTGAGACAGGAGAATCACTTGAACCTGTGAGGCGGAGGTTTCAGTGAGCTGATATCGCACCACTGCACTCCAGCCTAGGTGACAGAGTGAGACTCTGTCTCCCGAAAAAAAAAAAGAAAAAAGAAATAATGTGGGTAAAATGCCAGCATAAGGACTCAAAAATGTTAGCTATTATTATTATTTCCATTTTCTTGATGAGGAATCTGAGGTTCAGAGAAAGGCAATACCTGCCCAAGGTCAAGGAGCGCTCAGCGTGTTGGTGGCAGAGCCCAGGCTCATCAGCCTCCCAAGCTTCCAGCTTGGCCTCACTGCTGTCTGCTTCAGGAAGCAGGGGAAGGGTGGGTGGGACGTTGGCAGGTGGGGTGTCCCCCTGCCTGTCTTCGGAAGCTCTGGTCTGGTGGTGAGAACTCCGGGGCCCCCTGCCCTCGGAACTCAGCCCAGTGTGATCCAGTGACAGGAGGAACTGGGATGGGGTCCTAGGGAGGCTTCCTGCAGGGGTGACTTGTGAGCGAAGGTCCAAGGGAGAAGTGGGCCTGAGCCAGGAAGGGGTAGAGAGGAAGGTGGCAGAAGATGGCCCCTGTGAGGACCCAGGGGAGCGGCAGGATGGGAGTCGGTCACACACTTACCTGGGGAGAAGTCCCTTCTGTTGGAAGACACTGGCAAACTCAAGCCCTAGAGCCTTTCCAGTGGAATATAAAAGAAAAACCCTCATTAAGGGACCAGGGAGAGCCAGGATTTCAGAGGCCAGCAGGGCCAGGGGAAGTAAACAGGAGTGCCTGCTCCAGGAAGCCGCTGGCGCCTCCTGTGGTCTTGTTGGTGCACAGTGGGATTGTAGTGCTATTCTACACATGAGACAACCAATGGATATGTCTCCGCCAGAGGTGGAGGCTCATGCCTGTAATCCCAGAATCCCGGCGCTTTGGGAGGCTGAAGTGGGAAGATCGCTAGAGGCCAATAGTTGGAAATCAGGCTGGGCAACATAGCAAGACCCTGTCTCTACAAAAAATAAAAAAAACTAGCAGAGGCTGGGGGTGGTGGCTCACACCTGTAATCCCAGCACTTTGGCAGGCCAAGGCGGATGGATCACCTGAAGCCAGGAGTTTAAGACCAGCCTGGCCAACATGGTGAAACCCCAGCTCTACTAAAAATACAAAATGAGCCGGGTGTGGTGGTACAGGTCTGTACTCCCCGCTACTCAGGAGACTGAGGCAGATGAATCGCTTGAACCTGGGAGGCCGAAGTTGCAGTGAGCTGAGATCACACTATTGCAATCCAGCCTGGGTGACAGAGTAAAACTCTGTCTCAAAAAAAAAAAAAAAAAAAATTAGCAGGGTGTGGTGGTAAGTGCCTATAGTCCCGGCTATTCGCGAGGCCAAGGCCAGAGGATTGCTTGAGTCCTGGAGTTAAGGGTTGCAGTGAGCTATGATTGCACCACTGTACTCCAGACTGGGAGACAGAGCGAAACCTTGTCTCTCTCTAAAAGAAAAAAAAAAAATGAGTTAGTTTCCAAGTTCAAAGCGTACTTCTACTTGACAGGGCAGCTCCCGGGCATATTCAGATTCCAATCACTGGGTTGGGAGGGGTGGGGGGTGGTGAGGGAAAGCAGGAGGGAGGAGGTGGGGAGGGGGAGGGAATAGCTGGAGAAGCTCAGAGGAATCTGCGTTTGGGCCTATATAGTGGAGGATTCATGGGAGGGACACAAAAAAATGTCAGACTTCAGAAAGATGAGGAAGGGGCGGAGGAGAGGCTGGGACCTGGAACGAGCTGCGGGGCTGCGGTGCCTCCGTGGGTGGGGCCAGAGCAGCGGCGGGGAGGAGGGTGTGGGGAGCTGGTGTAGGGAGCGGGTGTGTGGTTCTCGGGAGTCTGGGCGGAGAGGAGGGGCCCTTTCTGTTGGGATTTGAATTAGCCAATCAGCATCCCTCTTGCCCCTTCCCTCCCTCCCCTCCCCACCCTGCAGCTGGAGCGCTGAGCTCATCTGCCGGCCTGGGACCTGAGCTGGATGGACTCCTCTGGTCACCACCCTGAGCCTCATGTGCTGGGGTCGTTCTGGGGGTTTTGGGAAGTTATCGGAATGTTGCCTTCCCTCTTGCTTGGGGGACTCCCCCGACTTGCTCTGCCCGCTCCTTGGCCCATGTCCTGACTGGCCCCTACAGCTTGGTGCCTCATTTTCCCCTTCTGTTAAATGTGGCTTTTGACCAGCTGAATCTTCAGGGCTTTTGAGCTCCAGTGGTTTTATGGAGCAGAGGGGTATTGGTGGGGTGGGGGTGGGGGGTCATGAATAAAACCACAGGCCTCAGTGCCCCCCCTCAACCCCCAGGCTCTCCCTCTGTGCTGGTCCTCACCATTGACAGGACCTACAGAACCTCGGTGGGGCCTTTGCCCAGCATGAGGAGGCTGAGGTCACGGGGTGGAGAGCCGCTGTGCCACTTGTTTGCTGTGTGGCCTTGGGTAAGTTCCTTCACATCTCTGAGCTTGTTTCCTCGTGTGGAAAATGGAAATAAAATGAGTCCCTCCCTCTAGAGGTTTTTGTGAGGATGAAATAAGTCAAGTGAAGAGAGTAATGAACACTAGGTCTGGAAATAAACATATATTGGTTATGGTTTTCTTTTTCTTTCTTTTTTTTTTTTTTTTTGAGACAGGGTCTCACTCTGTCACCCAGGCTGGAGTGCAGTGGTGTGATCTCGGCTCACTGCAACCTCTGCCTCCTGGGTTCCAACAATTCTCCTACCTTAGCCTCCCAAGTAGCTGGGTTTACAGGCATGTGCCACCATGTCCAGCTAATTTTTGTATTTTTAGTAGAGATGAGGTTTCCCTATGTTGGCCAGGCTGGTCTCTAACTCCTGACCTCAGGTGATCTACCCACGTCGGCCTCCCAAAGTGCTGGGATTACAGGTGTGAGCCACCGCGCCTGGTCTGGTTGTGGTTTTCTTATTGCTCAGAAGAACTTATACTTACTGTGTATACTTACATCAGGAGGACTAGCAGTAGTAGTAGACTAGTAGGACTGGTTGGTAGTAGTAGTAGACTAGTAGTCTGGGGGCAAGGGTAGGCCAGGATCTCAGCCTCCCTGGATGGATAAAAATCACCAGGAGAGCTTGTTAACAATGCAGATTCCCAGGACCTCTCAGGAGCTGAGACTAGATACGAGGAGTTCAGGTCCAGGGAATCTGGGATCTAAATTCTTATCTAAAGTGACTCCTGTAGGAAGCCAAGGACACACCAGGAGACGACTCCTGTAGGAAGCCAAGGACGCACCAGGAGCACACCCCCTTCCTCAGATACAGATGTTGTTGGAGAAAATGTTCTGGCTTTGGGTTTAATTCCTAGGTGACCAGTGCAGGTTACCTCCCTTCTTTGAGCCTCAGTTTCCTCATCTGTAGGGTGGGGGTGACATTCCAACCCTCCTGGGGTTTGTAGGAGGATTCAGCCACACGGAGTCCAGAATGCTGCCTGGCCAGGGCATGCTCTTGCTTTTTTTCTTTTTTTTGAGACGAAGCCTTGCTCTGTTACCCAGGCTGGAGTGCAGTAGCGTGATCTCGACTCACTGCAACTTCCAGCTCCCGGGTTCAGGCAATTCTCCTGCCTCAGCCTTCCAAGTAGCTGGGATTATAGGCACGCCACCATACCCAGCTAATTTTTGTATTTTTTTAGTAGAGACGGCGTTTCACCGTGTTGGCCAGTCTGGTCTCGAACTCCTGACCTCAAGTGATCCGCTGGCCTCGGCCTCCCAAAGGGCCAGAATTACAGGCATGAGCCACCACGCCCCCGGCCTTGTTTCTTTGTTTCTTTCTTTCTTTCTTGAAACATAGTATCGCTTTGTCACCCAGGCTGCAGTGCAGTGGCCTATCACAGCTCATGGCAGCCTTGACCTCCTGGGCTCTCAAGGGATCCTCCTGCCTCAGCCTCCCAAGTGGCTGATACTACAGGCACACACCACCATGCCCTGCTAATTTAAAAAATTTTTATAGAGATGGGAGTCTCCCTGTTTCGCTCAGTCTGGTCTTGAACTCCTGGCCTCAAACAGTCCTCCTAACTTGACCTCCCAAAGTATTGGAATTACAGGCATCAGCCACCATGCCCGGCCAGGGGCTGCTCTTTTGTGAGAGCTCCCATCCCTCTCCCTGAGGATCAGGATGACAGAGGCCTATGAGCCTAGGGGCCTGATGCCTGGGGAGCAGGGACTGGAGGCTGCTAGTTGTACTTGGCAGAAGCCAGGCCCTAGTGCTGTAAACAGTGACTTCATGGCTGAGTGCATTTGTTTGTGCTTTGGGGATTTGCCCTGGTTTCCGGAAGCCACAGCTGCCGCGCCTCCCTTAGCATCTCAACCCCCCTACCTTGAGGGTAGCTGGGAGGATCAAATGAGACAGACACGTGGGGCCCTTCAAGTGCCTGACACAGTAAGCCCACTGTTGGGGTTTATTATTAATAACTTTTATTGTTGATGTTAATGTAATGTGTTTTCACGCATTGGGCCTATACGGCAGGATCAGACTGAGAGTGAGACTTTAGAGTTGATCCACTCGATTTCAAACCTTGGTTCTACAGCCTTCCTAGCTGTGTGACCTTGGGAAGTGACTTTTCCTTTCTGAGCCTCAGAATGAGGATAATAATCAAAGTGCTTCCCAATGGGATAAAAAGCACGTGGTGACCCGCCCCCCGGGGAATGTGCTAGCTGATTCTGTAAATCAATTGTGAGGGCCGAGGGGGCCCAGGACCACTGAGGCTCACTGAGGAGCAGGGACGAGGCCAGGCCACAGCGCTCCTGCCTCCTAGTCTGGCTGCCTGGAGTTGTGTTTTTTTTTTGTTTTTTTTTTTCTCTGAGACAAAGTCTTGCTCTGTTGCCCAGGCTGGAGTGCAGTGGCGCCATCTCAGCTCACTGCAACCTCCGTCTCCTGGGTTTGAGCAATTCTCCTGCCTCAGCTTTCCGAGTAGCTGGGATTACAGGCATGTGCCACCACGCCTGGCTAATTTTTGTATTTAAGTAGAGACAGTAAAGACGGGATTTTACCATGTTGCCCAGGCTGGTCCTGAACTCGTGACCTCAAGTGATCCGCCCGTCTCAGCCTCCCAAAGTGTTGGGATTATAGGCATGAGCCACCGTGCCCGGCCTGTGCTTTCTTTTGATATAGCAGCCATCAGGGGAAGAGAGTAAATAGGGAAGGGATTCCACGGAGAATGGGGCAGAAGAGAACTGGGGAATCATGGAGGGAATGGGAGGGGATAAAATTCATAGAGTTGTTCATGAACCCCAGAGGATCCAAATCCACATGGATTGTGACTTCTTGATGGGAACTGGTAGCCTCCCCAGGTGGAGGACATGGTGGAGATGCAGCATCCCCGCAGGTGGAGAGGAGCTGGCCCAGATGGGAGCTCCTTTGAGAGGGGAGCCCTCCAGCCAGGAGTGCAGCCCTTCCCGGACAGTGGGTGGAGTTGGCATTTGAGGGCAGCCTCTTCAGCCCTGCGAGGGCAGGTGCCACTCCCCATGTATATTCAGTCATTCACTCGTTCATCTCCCTCCCTTTTCACTTGTTGGACCCTTGGATTTATTTGTTCATCCAACAAGCATTTATTAGGCACTTAGTGCGTGCCTGACGCTGTGCCGCTGCTGGGACACATAGATGTGAATGAGGCCAAGTACGTCTGCGGCCTTGATCTCTGTACCCCACCACTCCTGCCTCAAGTGCTTAAGCAGGATGAGTGAGTGAGGAGTGAGTAAGTGAGTGGAGAGTTGATCAGGACAGGGGCTTACTGGGTGACCTAACCAGCCCCAAACCAGGGACCATGTTTAAATAACTTGTACTGGGTCACATAGCCAGTAAATGCTAGAACTGGGCTTGAATCTAGTTTTCCCATTTGCAAAGCCCTTGTTCTGATACTGAGGGGTTGTTCTCCCCACTTATGGATGAGGAAGGTCTGGTGCCCAGAGAGGCTGTGGGAGGAGCCTCATGGTCCCGCTCCTGGCTGTCCTATGAGATCCTCAGGGGCAGAAAGAGGCAGTGGCAGTGGAGGGAGGGAGAGGCTGTGCCTGGTTTCCTTTTGGTCGTTGTTTTTCCTGGCCTGCCTCATACACTGCCAAGGGGTCTGTGCCGAGCTGGGCTTGGGCCCAGGCAGAGGACAGAGCCAGGGAGGGCCCTCTTCCCTTCCGGCAGGGAGGAGGCACCACAGTCATTTCCGAGACCAGCAGGCACGGGGCGCTGGGCTCTCTGCCCCACATGGAGTTCCTGCTAGCGAAACCTGGGCACTTCTGGGAGACCCTGGGCTATACCGGCCCCTCAGCCAAACCCCTGGGGCTTCCAGCCCGGCTCAGCCCACACTGGCTTTGCATGACACTGAGCGAGTCACTTCTGCTCTGAGCTCCAGTTTCCTTGTAAAATGGGAGTAGGATTGGGGTGAAGATGGGTGAGTTTGGCATGCAGTAAGTCTTCACCAAACAGTAGTTCCCAGCCTACACAGTGATGGAGTCTGGTTGCAATTTCCCAGCTCAGAAGAGCCTTCCATCCTCATCCCTGCAGGCCTCCTTTCCTGGCCTCCCTCAACCAGCCAGCAGGGAACAGAACAGAGGGTGTCTGCCAGGAATGGGGTGCTATTGCTACAGAGTCCTGGACCAGGATCAGAGATTGCAGCACCTCTATCGTCTTTCTGTAGGGATGACTTGGACATCTGCCCGCCCTTTGTCATATCGGGCCTGTTCTACATCCCAGACAACTAGATACAGGTCTCAGGGTCACACTGTGACCTCCAGCCATCATGCCCTTCTCTGGGCTTCAGCTCCTTGGAGCAGCAGGCACCAGTCACCCAGAACTCACTGTGCAGGGCCCAGGCCAAGGCTTTTGTGCAATAGCTGGTTCAATTATCCTGTCAGGCTTGTAAGTTTGATCCTGTTATTACTGTGTTCACTTTATAGTTGAGGAGACTGAGATGCAGAGAGGGAAATTGACTTGCCCAGGACTACAGGCTGGTCACTGGCAGAGATGGGATTCAGTGGTCTGGGGCCCATCTTGCTCTGGGTTTCCGCTGCAGCTTAATTCCCTCTCTGTTTTGTTTTTTTTTTTGTGTTTAGGAGATAGGGTCTCGCTCTGTTGCCCAGGCTAGAATGCAGTGGCACAATCATAGCTCACTGCAACCTTGAACTCCAGGGCCCAAGTGATCTTCCATCTTGGCTTCCTGAGTAGCCTGGCCTGTAGGTGTGTGCCACCATGCCAAGCTAACTTTTTTGGTTTCTTTATAGAGGTGGGGTCTTGCTATGTTCCCCAGGCAGATCTCGAATTCCTGGGCTCAAGCGATCCTCCTGCCTCAAGCCTCTCAAAGTCTGGGATTACAGGTGTGAGCTACCGTGTCCAGCCCCTCAAAGTGTTGGGATTACAGGTGTGAGCTACTGTACCCAGCTCCTCAGTCTTCTCCCTTTAAGAAAAGCTTCTGGCCCTCCTACAGGCTTTTGTGAGGACTGGGTAAGAGGTGGCTGGGAGAGGCTTTGGAAGTGTGAGGAGCCCAGGTAGCTGGGCACAGTGGCTCATGCCTATAATCTCAGCTACTCAGGAGGCTGAGGCAGGAGAATCCCTTGAGGCCAGAAGTTCAAGATTCTCCTGGACCACATAGTGAGACCCCGTCTCTTTTTATTTATTTATTTAGAGACAGAGTTTTACTCTTGTTGCCCAGGCTGGAGTGCAGTAGCATGATTTCAGCTCACTGTAGCCTCTGCCTCCCTGGTTCAAGCAATTCTCCTGCTTCAGCCTCCCAAAGTGCTGGGATTACAGGCACCTGCCACCATGCCCGGCTAATTTTTTGTATTTTTCGTAGAGATGGGGTTTCACCATGTTGGCCAGTCTGACCTCGAACTCCTGACCTCAGGTGATCCACCTGCCTCGACCTCCCAAAGTGCTGGGATTACAGGTGTGAGCCACCATGCCCGGCTGAGACCCTGTTTCTACAAAAAAATGCAAAAATTAACCAGGTGTGGTTATGCATACCTGTAGTCCTAGCTATTCCAGAGGCTGAGGTGAGAGGATTGCTTGAGCCCTGGAGTTCAAGCCTGCAGTGAGACATCATTGCACCACTACACTCCAATCTGGAAGATATAGTGAGACCCTGTCTCAAAAAAAAAAAAAAAAAAAAAGCCCCAGGTAAATGAAAAGGCATTTCTGAGAATAGGGTCTTCCCAGCTTTCTGGGGCTGTGCTGTGATACAGACACCGGGAGCTTGTGGTACCTAGGTTTGGGTTTTGGTTCTGCTGCTTCCTTCATGAGTTTCTTGGTCTCTTTGTGCCTCAGTTTGCTCATCTGCAGCGTGGCAGTGATGCGATAGGAACCTGCCTGTCTCTGGGGTTGCCCTGCTGTGAACGTCGGGTGGTCAATGGGACTTGCAGTGGGGGCTCTCCTCAGCCTCCTCACACCCTTCTCTCTTCCACCCCTGCACAGGTCTCTAAGGACATCTCCATGCGGCTGCATAAGGAACTCGAGGTGGTGGAGAAGAAACGGGCGCGGCTGGAGGAGGAGAACGAAGAACTTCGTCAGCGGCTCATCGAGACTGAGCTGGCTAAGCAAGTGCTACAGACGGAGCTGGAGCGACCGAGAGAGGTGAGGACTTCGCGCATCCAGCAGGGCCAGCCTAGGGCAGGCGGGCGTATGCAAGCCCCCACAAGCCAGTGTCTCTGCGAGCCCCCACTTGTGGGAAATGGGCAGCTTATGCCTCCCTGGCAAGGTCGTTTATTCATTCATTCCTCCAACATGCATTTCCTGAGCACCTACTGTGTAAACTGTGTGCTGGACACTAAGGTTACTATGGTGAACAAAATACACCCAGTTCCTGTCCTCAGGGAGCTCACAGGGTAACAAGAGGGAGTCATTCATCAAAGAACCACAGCCGCTGTGGGAAGATTCACTGAGAAAACATGCAACAATGTCAGGCATGGGGCTCAGCCCTCTGTGCCTCAGTTTCCTTACCTGTAAAATGGGGCAGTGGTGCCCTGAGTCATTGTGAGGACCAACAGGAATAACGCACGTGTGGAGTGGCTGCAAGAGACTGCCAGGTTTGCCATTTGGCGTGAAGTCAGTGCGGGGGCTGGGTCTCAGGCCGGTGTCGCTGGGGTACTGGTGCTTCCTCAATGTGACCCTGAGACACAATCCTGTCTGTCTTTGTTCATGCCAGTTCCTCCCCCTGGCAGACCTCCTCCTCCTGTTGTGTGTTGGGTATACAGTGTGTTATGCGCCCTGCTTGACAGTTTATCTCAAACATTTTCATGCTAACAAGATTGCAATCATGCCCATTTTATGGATGAGCAAACAGCCCTTGAGAGAGGGAGGGATGACCTCAAGGTCATGCAGGGCTGAGGGGGTTCTGCAGAATGCCAACTAGAAACCATCAACCTAGGTGTCCCTTAAAGGCTGGAATCCCCCCATTCCAGGGGTCTGTGTTCCAAATGGTCTGGGGTGGCCTCTGGCCCTAGAGGCAGAGCCAGGCCTTAGCTGTCTGCCTGCTGATGAGGTATGAGGATCATGCATTCTTCCAGGGCACACTCCTCGCTGCAGGCGCTGCCTGCCTTCCTCCCCCGAGGGCGAGGCTGCCAGTGTCCCTGGACTGAGACACCACAGCCCGAGGCCAGAACATTCCTCCAGCCATCCTTCCCACTGGGCGTGTTGGTGTGATGTGCCAATGCCCTCTCAGTGTGCAGGGAGAGGAGGCGTTTGCTGCTAAGGGTGGCTAGCCCCCCCCTTCATTCAGCTGCCCGCTCCCACGGCCTGGCCCGTAACACAGAGCACCCTCTTCACACCGTCTTGCTGCTGCTACCCTTGATAGTGAAAAGGGGAGACAATTTCTGAAAGCATCTTAAGGTCACAGTACAAGTGATGAAACTGAGGCTCCGGGAGGAACAACTTGCCTGAGTTCACCCAGCCTGTACTTAGCAGAGATGTGGCTGGAACCCTGAAGCCACTTCCCTTCTCTAAGTCTCAGTTTCTTTATCTGTGACATCAGGATAAGCAAACAAGCAAAGCCTGCATGGTGGTTCACACCTATAATCCCAGCACTTTGGAAGGCCAAGGTAGGCAGATCTCTTGAGCCTAAGAGTTCAAGACCAGCCTGGGCGACATAGCAAAACCCTGTCTCTATAAAGAATGCAAAAATTAGCCAGGCTTGGGGGTGCCTGCCTGTAGTCCCAGCTACTTAGGAGGTGGAGGCTGTAGTGAGGTGAGATTGTACCACTGCACTCCAGCCTGGGAGATAGAGTGAGACCCTGTCTCAAAAAAAAAGATAAAAGGGGTCCAGGCACAGTGGCTCACGCCTGTAATCCCAGCACTTTAGGAGGCCGAGGCGGGTGGATCACCTGAGGTCAGGAGTTCGAGACCAGCCTAGCCAACATGGCGAAATCCTGTGTCTACTAAAAATACAAAAAAAAAAAATTTAGCTGGGCGTGGTGGCGGGCACCTGTAATCCCAGGTACTTGGGAGGCTGAGGTAGGAGAATCTCTTGAACCCGGGAGGTGGTGGTTGCAGTGAGCCGAGATCACGCCATTGCACTCACTCCAGCCTGGGTGACAAAAGCGAAACTCCGTCTCAAATAAATAAATAAATAAATAAACAGGGTGATAACTGTACGCAGCCTATGAGGTTGTTTAGGATCATGAATAAGATTATGTAACCATGGAATACTATGAAGAAATTAAGAAGAATAAGATAGTATGGCAGTTCCTCAAAAATTAAACAGAACAATCATATGATCCAGCATTCTCACTTCTAGGTATATCCCCAAAAGAATTGAAAGCAGAGACTCAAAGAGATATTTACACATCCATGTTCAGAGGAGCATAACTCACAATAGCCAGAAGATAGGAGCAACCCAAATGTTCATCAGCGGATGAATGGATGAACATAGTGTAGTGTACATGTGTAACGGAAAGCTCTTCAACCTTACAAAGGAATGAAGCTGGGCATGATGGCTCATGCTGTAATCCCAGCCTTCTGGGAGGCAGAGGTGGGCAGATTGATTGGGACCAGGAGTTCAAGACCAACCTGAGCAACATGGCAAAACTCCATCTCTATAAAAAATAGAAAATTTAGCCAGGCATGGTGGTGCATGCCTGTAGTCCCAGCTACTAGGGAGGTTGAGGTGGGAGGATTGCTTGAGCCCAAGAGGTTGAGGCTTCAGTGAGCTATGGTGGCACCCCTGGACTCTGGCCTGGGCTATAGAGTGAGACCCTGCATCGAGAGGGAGAGGGAGAGGGAGGAAAACAGAACGGAACAGAAAAGACCAGCACTTTGGGAGGCCAACGCCGGCGGATCATGAGATCAGGAGATCAAGACTATCCTGGCTAACACGGTGAAACCCCGTCTCTACTAAAAATACGAAAAAATTAGTTAGACATGGTGGCGGGCGCCTGTAGTCCCAGCTACTCAGGAGGCTGAGGCAGGAGAATGGTGTGAACCCAGGAGGCGGAGCTTGCAGTGAGCCTAGATTGCGCCCCTGCACTCCAGTGTGGGCGACGGAGCGAGACTCCATCTCAAAAAAAGAAAAGAAAGTATTTGGAATTTATTTGTGAAATTTTAAAAGAGGTGGTCAGACTTGTAAAGAGCTCTTTGTGGTGCCCAGTACAGAGTAGGTGCTCAAGAAACACTGGTTCACATCCCTCTGCGGCTGCTGTCAGTGAGGCTAGTCTAGCTCTCCTCACGTGCCCTGTGGTGTCTCAGGCTTGTGCGCAGAAGGCGGGAGCCTATGTTTATTATTTGCTGTTTATCCTCTCCCTCCTCCCTCTCTTTCCTGACATGGTTTCTATGGAGACGAGGGTCCCTGAGCAATTCTTCTGCCAGAGCCTCAGTCCCATCATCACGATCTGCCGTTGCCATCCTGACAGGCTGCCGAGGCGGTGCTGTCACCCGGCTGGGAACAGGAGCCCCTGGCCTGAGCTGATGTGGTTGCCATGGAGACAGCTCTCTGCTAGAGAGAAGGGAGGTGGCAGGCCCCGGCAGAGGACTGCGGTGGCACTGTTGCCCAGCTACCCCTCTTCCAGTGTCACACCCCTCCTTGTGTTTTAGGCAGAAAGCCAATACGAGTGTTGACGTGATTTATTATGGTATAGCTGCTGTGTCTGAGCCCTCACTCTGTGCCAGGCACCACACAAGCCTTGACCACACCAGCACATTTAACCCTCCCACCGCCTTCCCACGGACATGGTGTGGTTGTCTTATTTTATAGGTGCCAGTGTTTGTTGGCAATTTTAAAATCATGATTTAATTCCCATATCATACAATTCACCATTTAAAAGTACTCAGTTCAGGCTGGGTGCGGTGGCTCACAACTGTAATCCCAGCACTTTGGGAGGCCGAGGTGGGCAGATCACCTGAAGTCAGGAGTTCGAGACCAGCCTGACCAACATGATGAAACCCCATCTGTACTAAAAATACAAAAATTAGATGGGTGTGGTGGTGGGCGCCTGTAATCCCAGCTACCTGGGAGGTTGAGATAGGAGAAGAATTGCTTGAACCCGGGAGCTGGAGGTTGCAGTGAGCCGACATCCCATCATTGCACTCCAGCCTGGGCAACAGAGCGAGACTCTGTCTCAAAAAAAACAAAAAAAAAGCGTGCAATTCAGACCAGGCATAGCACTTTGGGAGGCCGAGGCACGATGATTGCTTGAGCCCAGGAGTTTGAGACCAGCCTGGGCAATATAGTAAGACTCCCATCTCTACAAACATTTTAAAAATTAGCTGGCATGATGGCACAAGCCTATGGTTCCAGCTACTCAAGAGGCTGAGGTGAGAGAATTACTTGAGCTTGGGAAACGGAGGTTTCAGTGAGCCGAGATCATGCCAGTGTACTCCAGTCTGGGTGACAGCGCGAGACCCTGTCTGAAAAAATAATAATAAAAATAAAAACAACAAAACAGTGTATAATTCAGTGATTTTTATTATATTCATGATGTTGTGTAGTGTCACCATTATCTAATTCCAGAACATTTCCATGACCCCAAAAAGTAACCTTATGCCTGTGAACAGTCACTCCCCACTCCCCCTTTCCCTCTTGCCCCCAGCAGCCACTCGTCCGCTTTGTGTCTCTGGATTTGCCTGTTCTGGATGCTTCATCCAAATGGAGTCTTTGGTGACTGGCTTCTTTTACTTAGCATCAGGTTTTCAAGGTTTATCCATCCATGTTGAAGAATGTAGCAGGACCTCATTCCTCTTTATGGCTGAGTAATCATCCATTGTGTGGGTATATAACCACATTAGATTTGTCCATTTATCTGGGTTGTTTTGGCTACTGTGAATAATGCTGCTAGGAACACTCATGTGCACGTTTCTGAGATTCTGTGTGTGTTCTCTTGTGTAGATCCAGGGAGTAGAACCACAGGATGTAGACTCAACTGGGGAAAGACAAAGATGGGATTCAAACCCAGGACTCCACATCTCCCAAACTCACACTGACTTTTCTGGTGTTGCCCCTACACTCCTTGCCCCACGCTTGCTTTCCTAGGACCCTCAGGTGTCTTCAGAATCCTGGAAGAGGCTGCCTACTCCAGTGACTGCTTCCCTCCCTGGCACAGCCTTCTCATCCAGATTTCCTACCTGGTGGGCTAGGAAGGGGCTGATAGTTCAAAGCCTGGTTCTACCTTTTTTCCGGCTTTGGCACTTACTCGCAAGTGACTGTAACCTTTGGGGAAGTGATATAACTGCTCTAGTGCTTAGTTTGTTTATTTATTTTATTATTATTATTGGGGGAGACAAGAGTCTTGCTGTGTCACTCAGGCTAGAGTGTAGTGGCATGATCATGGCTTGTTGCAGCCTCAAACTTCCGGGCTCAAGAGATCCTCCTGCCTCACCATCCCAAGTTGCTGGGACTATAGGCGCACACCACCACACCTGGCTAATTTTGTAATTTTTAAAGAGATAGCATCTCTCGCTATGTTGCCCAGGCTGGTCTCAAACTCCTGGACTCAAGTGATCTGCCCGCCTCAGCTTCCAAAGTTCTGGGATTATAGGCATGAGCCATCGTACCCAGCCCAGTTTGTTTATTTATAAAATTGGAATATTATCCCTACTTCTCAGAGGTGTTTGTGAAAATTAAACAAGACAAGCAAGTAAAGTGCTTAACACAGACTAAGGACTTACTATTTTCGTTACTGCCACAACCACCGTGAGGGCTGCGGGTCTGGAGAAGCATTTGCCTTAGTTGAATAAATACATTTCTGCTGCCTCTGGCAAGGAGCTCTCTGTCTAGAGCTGCCAGTTGCCCGGGAAAGGAGCAGCTACGTTGCCAATCTTCACGTGCAGTTGGCTCCATCTGTCCTTGTGACATTTGATTTGGGGCCAATGTTTAAACCACTCTTTGTTTTCTTCCCCAAATGATCTCTCCCTAACCAAGAGTCACATGGCCTCTCTCTGTGGCCATTTCAGCCATTCTGGAGGAAGAATGAGCCTAAATCTTTGAGGTGCACCCCCAACCCTGGTTTCTTTCTAGAATCTAGAGTAGGCCAGGCACAGTGGCTTACATCTGTAATCCCAACGCTTTGGGAGGTTGAGGCGGGTGGATCACTTGGGTTCAGGGGTTTGAGACCAGCCTGGGCAACATGGTAACATCCAATTCCTACAAAAACTACAAAAAAGTAGCCAGATGTGGTGGTGCACGCCTGTAGTCTCAGCTGGTCAGGAGGCTGAGGCATGACAATTGCTTGAACCTGGGAGGCAGAGGTTGCAGTGAGCCGAGATCATGCCATAGTACTCCAGCCTGGGCGACAGAGTGAGACCCTGTCTCAAAAAAAAAAAAAAAAAAAGAATCAAGAGTAAATTTTGTACCTGAAGCACAGTCGGTGCTTTCAGTGAGACCTTTCCAAATATCTCCTCCTCCAGATTTGGTGAAAATCTGCCTCGCTGTTTTGGCAGAAGGTTCATTTTGTTCCTTGGAAGGTTGGCCTTTGTTTCTTGGCTGAAGTGGCACAGGAAGGTGTTTGAGTGCAGAGGCCCCTCCAGAGCTGTGCTCAGGAGCTCTCTCCTGGGCTGAAGGAAAGACAAGGGAGAACATAGCTCAGGCTTCTCCTAGAAGCCTGTAGACCAGGGATGCCTGGAGGCACCACCCTGGCTGCTCAAAGACAGTCTTGTGAGTTGCTGGTGAGTGGGGAAGCCCCTGTTGCATGCCAGGCCACAGTTTGTCCTCAGGGCTGGGCACCTCCCCAGGCCTTGCGACTGCATTCCTGCTGGTGTCCAGGCACCACCCTGCCCTGTCCCACCCTCTCAAGGCCCAGAGCCAGAACATCTACCTCTTGGGCAGAGACTGACTTCATCCCTGGGGGCTCCACAAAGGGGCTCTGACAGGCCCTGGCTTTCTTGAGGGGTGGCAGCCCCCCAGCCGCCTGGCCAGCTACTGCCCTGCAGAGGGGAGGAAGGTCTTTGTGCACTCTGAGCCAGCCTTGTGTTCCCTCCAGAATGGCAGGGCTGTATGGGAACCCACATGGCTTAGGTAAGGTGGGGGAAGTGTCAGGTCCCACCAGAAAAGGGTGGAACTCGTCTCCTCTGCCCACTGCCCTGCTTTCTAGTGAGATTCAAGCCACTCAGCTCATTCACACCTTTTCTCTGCCTGCTGGAAAGGTGTGCGGTGACTTCTTGGGGAAAGTATATTTTAAAAACCTTTTATAATGACTTTTCCCTTCCCCACAATAGGTAGTAGTACATACTTAGCAAGCAGAAAAAGATTAGAAGATTCAAATAAGCCATAGGGAATTTCTGTGTGGATGGGGAGGTGCATATACTTCCAATAAGTTTTTCTATGTATACATATATGTGTATTTAAATGTAAATGTGAATATGCTTTTTTTCTTTTTTGGAGACAAGGTCTGGCTCTATTGCCCAGGCTGGAGTGCAGGGATGTGATCTTAGCTCAGTGTAACCTCTGCCTCCCAGACTCAAGTGATCCTTCCACCTCAGCCTCCCGAGTAGCTAGGACTACAGGCACGTGCCACAACACCCAGCTAAGAATATGCATTTTGTTTGTTTTGTTTTTGTTTTTATTTTTGTTTTTGAGACAGAGTTTCACTCTTGTTGCCCAGGCTAGAGTGCAGTGGTGCAATCTCAGCTCACTGCCACCTCTGCCTCCTGGGTTCAAGCGATTCTCCTGCCTCAGCCTCCCAAGTGGCTGGGATTACAGGCATGCACCACCATGCCTGGCTAATTTTTTTTTGTATTTTTAGTAGAGACAGGGTTTCTCCATGTTGGTTAGGCTGGTCTTGAACTCCCGACTTCAGGTGATCCACCCGCCTCGGCCTCCCAAAGTGCTGGGATTATAGGCGTGAGCCACCGCGTCTGGCCAGAATATGCATTTTTTTTATCTAAAAAAGTAATACAAACTCAGTGAAGCAAAAATATCATTAGAAAAGCACACAGATGCATACCTAGCATACCTCTAAGGACAAGCTGCAGCGCTCTGGTTACGTTGGTTGCCTTGGGCGGGATAACTGGGTGACTGGGTTCACTGTATTCTTTTATGTACTTTTTTTTTTTTTTTTTTTTTTTTTTTTGAGACAGAGTCTCGCTCTGCCGCCCAGGCTGGAGTGCAGTGGCCGGATCTCAGCTCACTGCAAGCTCCGCCTCCTGGGTTTACGCCATTCTCCTGCCTCAGCCTCCCGAGTAGCTGGGACTACAGGCGCCCGCCACCTCGCCCAGCTAGTTTTTTGTATTTTTTAGTAGAGACGGGGTTTCACCGTGTTAGCCAGGATAGTCTCGATCTCCTGACCTCGTGATCCGCCCGTCTCGGCCTCCCAAAGTGCTGGGATTACAGGCTTGAGCCACCGCGCCCGGCCTTATGTACTTTTTGAATGTTGAACCATGTGACTTTGTTATCTATTCAAAAATAATAGAAATAATAAAACCCGTACATTAAAGAAGAAAGCCTTCAGTTTGACTCCTCAGCCGGACCCAGCATCAGCAGTTTGCTTTGTATCTTTCCAGGCCTTTCTCTAGTCTCATTCAATGCAGAGTTCTATAGATTTTGAAACTCTTTTTTTTTTTTTTTTTTTTTGAGACAGAGTCTTGCTCTGTTGCCCAGACTGGAGTGCAGTGGTGTGCTCTCAGCTCACTGCAACCACTGCCTCACGGGTTCAACCAAGTCTCCTGCCTCAGTTTCCCTAGTAACTGGGATTACAGGCGCCTGCCACCACTCCCAGCTAATTTTTTGTATTTTTAGTAGAGACGCATTTTGACAATGTTGGCCAGGCTGGTCTCAAACTCCTGGCCTCAGGTGATCCACCCGCATTGGCCTCCGCAAGTGCTAGAATTACAGGCGTGAGCCACCACACCCAGCCATTTCTTTCTTTCTTTTTTTTTTTTTTTTTTTTTTTTTTTGAGACGGAGTCTCGCTCTGTCACCCAGGCTGAAGTACAGTGGCCGGATCTCAGCTCACTGCAAGCTCCGCCTCCCGGGTTTACGCCATTCTCCTGCCTCAGCCTCCCGAGTAGCTGGGACTACAGGCGCCCGCCACCACGCCCGGCTAATTTTTTGTATTTTTAGTAGAGACGGGGTTTCACGGTGTTAGCCCGGATGGTCTTGATCTCCTGACCTCGTGATCCGCCCGTCTCGGCCTCCCAAAGTGCTGGGATTACAGGCTTGAGCCACCGCGCCCGGCCTCTTTTTTTTTTTTTTTGAAACGGAGTTTCATTCTTGTTGCCCAGGCTGGAGTGCAGTGGCACGCTCTCGGCTCACTGCAACCTCCACCTCCCAAGTAGCTGCGATTACAGGCATGCACCACCACACCTGGCTGATTTTGTATTTTTCGTAGAGACGGGGTTTCTCCATGTTGCTAGTCTCAAACTCCTGATATCAGGTGATCCGCCCGCCTCAGCCTCCTATAGTGCTAGGATTACAGGCGTGAGCCACCTCACCCAGCCTCTTTCTTCTTTCTATGGCTGAGTAAATATTCTGTTGTGTGGATAGACCACATTTTTTTTTTATCCATTCTAAAGTTAATGGACATATTTGGGTTATAGGTTTTGTTTTGCTGGTTACTTCTTTCCCTTAACAGAGTGTCTGGGAGACTTTCCCATGTCAGTGAATCTCATGATCGCTCAGTCCTTTGAATGGCTTTTAGGTGATCTCATTCATTCACATGTGATGCCTGACCCCTTGGTACCTGTGGAGACCCCTGGTTCTCCTCTCTGTCGCTTCACTTCCTTCCTCCAGGGAGCCTGCAGTCCTTGGGATGGCTCTGGTCACCTAATCCATGGTCCAATGTTATAAATGAGAAAATGGAATTTCAGGGAGAGGAAAGGGGTTCACCCAGGGATCATAAACTCAGCGTCGCAAGGGCCCCAGGGTTCAACTCCCAGCTGAGGCCACAGCCCTTCCCACTCAGCTTGTAATAGGCCGGCCCAGATCCTTCCATAGCCTGATGGTCTGAGCCCAGAGCCCCTACCTTGCACTCGGCACAGGGTCTGCTTCTGTGTGCCCTGTCCAGGGCCCCACTGGCTGCACTTGTCTGCTGCCTCCTGGCTCTTGTGGAAGGACTCCTTTTCTGACCCATAGCCCTGTTTCCTCCCCTTCCCTTCCAGCTTTTGAAAGCTCCCAGGTCAGCACTTCTCAAATACTGGCTCCTGGCTCTTGGCACCCAGCGTCTGATATATCAGCCTCTGCCTTCCTGCCTCATTTGCATTTCAAAAGGTCTCTCTAGGATTTGATTGGGTTCTCAGATACTCTGTACTTAAGGGTCCATCTGGAGCTCTCCTTGCCTGGCACAGTGGATCCGACCTGCGTTTCAGAATCACCTGAAAGCATTTAAAAAATACTGATGTCTTAGACCTACGCCAGACCACCAGTATTTTTTTTTTTTTTTTTAAGTAATTCTCATGTGTACCAGGTTGAGAACCACTGTGCTAGCTACACTCTGGCCCTCATCAGCGAAGGCACATTTTTTCCTACCAACTCTTTGGAATTTGATTAAGAGCTATGTCAAGAACTGGTCCCAGGTGAGCTGTGGGTGTGCTGTGAGACCTTGGACAAGTCCCTGCCCCTCTCTCTTGGTTTCAGAAAAATAGGACTCGGATTAGATCAGTGGCTGTCACTTTCAGGGATGGGGTGTGAGAGGCGGGGATGGGAGCAAGCATGTATCCAAATCACCTGGGGTCATTTTCAGAAATATACCAGCCCACCTTGAAAAGTCAAAACAACCTGTAAGCATGGTTTTATACATACACCGCCACCATGAATCACCCCTCCTCTCTTGGGAGGAAGCGCTCAATGGAATCGTGCATCTAATTGAATGACTTCTTTAAACATTGAGAAACTTCAGTAATTGTTATCGTAACATTTCCTCCAATTCCCTCTGTAGGGCTTGTGCCATTTGGCATTCTTGCCAGCAATTTATGAACCTTTTTGTTTCTCCATAGCTTCACCAATAGACTATGTCGTCAGATATTTGGATTTTTGCCAATCTGATAGGTGAGAAATGGTATCTCAGTGTAATTTTAATTTGCATTTATCTAAGAGGAGCGGGGTTGAATATCTTCTTGTGCCTTGATATCTTCATGTGCCATGATCCATTTGCCTTTCTTTTCCTGAGAACTGTTTTTTCATATCTCTAGCCTATTTTCCTACAGGTCTGGTGACCTTTTTAATGCTCTGTTTGTGAAACTCTTTCCATATTTAGGATATCAACCCTTTGTTGGTGTTATACATTACAGATATTTTTTCAGAGTTTGTCATTTATATTTTTACTTTTCTTAGGGTGTTTTTATTTCCATGCAGAATTTGCTTGTGTAATCAAATGTATCTATATTTTCCTCTATTGCTTCTGGATTTTAAACATCTTATTTTTTTGAGGCAGAGTCCTGCTGTGTTGCCCAGGCTGGTCTCAAACTCCTCAACGCATGCAGTCCTCTCACCTCAGCCTCCCAAAGTACTAGGATTACAGGCATGAGTCACTATGCCTGGCTAGCTTCTGGATTTGTTTTTTGAGACAGGGTCTTGCTATGTTGCCCAGGCTGGTCTCGAACTCTTGGCCTCAGGCAATCCTCCTGTCTTGGCCTCCCAAAGTGTTGGATTACAGGCATGAGCTACCACATCCAGCCCTCATTTTCATTTTATCCATTAGTATTCATTCTAAATTAAAGTTCCCACTAGATGTCAGTTTCATGAGGACAGGATTTTCTCTGAGGTGGAGATTTGCCTACTGAGCTTTATGGAAGAGTTGCTTGGGGAACAACACCACAGGGAGTGAGGCAGAGCTGGAAGCTGAATTACGCCAGTGATCCCAGTAGATCCCATGGGGAGCTCCGGAGCTAGGATGGCCCTCCCTGTAGAGCTGAGGCAAGAGGTTATGGACCCATCCCTGGATGTGGGCTCCATCCATGGATGGCACCTGCCCTTGGACAAGGTGGTTCCCCTCAACCAATGGCTGCCGCTGGGAGGGGTACTCAGCTTTGAGGTCTCAGCTCTGAGAATGAGTGTCTCAGTTCCGAAGGGGAATCTGGGCAAAGCACCACAACATCCTCCGTGGTTCACTGCTGTGTTCTGTACACCTACCTACCTGGCGCATGATAGGTGCTCAGGAAATCCTTTGATGAAAGACAAGCAAGAACAGAACCACAGCTTTCCAAGTCTTAGCCGAGACCAGCTGGGCCACACATGGGAGTGGGCTATAGGGGAGGAGCCCTGAGCAGGTGTTTTCAGAATCATCTCCAGTGCTTCTGGCCTGTCTCCCATTGCTGCTCACTGGGTGATCTGGAGGGCTCCTCTTACTCAACAGTCAATGCTGTCAGGGTGGGGTGGCCTGGGGACTGGGGCCCTCCCTGGACCCTGGGCACTGTGACAGCTGTCTGCATGTGCATCACCCTGTGAGCTTTCAGTCCTGACTTTTCTTTTTTTTAATTCTCCCTTCAGCATTCCTTGAAGAAAAGAGGAACCCGCTCCCTGGGGAAGGCCGATAAGAAGCCTTCGGTGCAGGTAATTCCCAGCAGCCCCCGTAGGAAGGTTTTATTCTGAAGACCTGAGCCTGACTCTTAAGTGGCCTGGGGATCCCAGATTCTTCCCTGTCCTCCCCTTGCTCATTTTCTTTTCTTTTTTCTTTCTCTTTTTTTTTTTTTGAGACAGAGTCTCACTCTCTTGCCCAGGCTGCAGTGCAGTGGCACAATCTTGGCTCACTGCAACCTCTACCTCCCAGGTTCAAGCGATTTTCATGCCTCAGCCTCCCAAGTAGCTGGGACTACAGGTGTGCACCACCACACCTGGCTAATTTTTGTATTTTTAGTAGAGATAGGGTTTCACCATGCTGGCCAGGCTGGTCTTGAACTCCTGGCCTCAAGCAATGTACCTGCCTCGGCCTCCCAAAGTGCTGGGATTACAGTTGTGAGCCACTGCGCCCGGCCCCCTTGCTCATTTTCTTAGTTTCACTGCCCACTTTATTTCCCAAAACCACATCCTGAGCCCATGGTTCTTAGATGCTTAGATACTCACTCCCCACCCCAGCCAGGAACTTAGCAAGCAGCACTACAGTCAAATCCAAAGGTCTAGAGTTGGAGACCGAGGCTTGAATCTTGGCTCTGCCACTTGACTGCCATGTGATTGGGGTGAGTCATTTTGAGTTTCTGGGCTCCACTCCCTATCTGTCCCTGTCTTGGGGTTCATTGGAAGAATTGGATAAAGTACTACTATATGCAGCAAAGGCCACATACCGTTAGCTCCTAGTGGTCTGGGATTGTCAGAATGCCAGGCCCTTTTCATCCTTAGCTCATTTAATCCCCTCTGTGGCTCTGGGAGGGAGGTAATGTTACTGCCGCATTTTACTGATGAAGCTGTAGTAGCAGCAGTTGCTCATCAATATGTCACCTGCTCCTGGACTCCCAGGCTATGTGTAGTGCCCCATCCTTGCTGTCATTTCAACGTCTACCCCTCTGCATCTCCCCCGGACCCTTACTTCCTTGAGGGTCTGGCTGTGTCTGATTCACCCCTGTGTTCCCAGCATATAGTTAGTGCTCCCCAAAATGCCGTGGCTGGTACTGAGCCTCCCAGCACAAACCTTCCTGGGTTGTGTCTGTCTCCGTGGCCCCAGGAGGACAGTGCAGACCTGAAGTGCCAGCTGCACTTTGCAAAGGAGGAGTCGGCCCTCATGTGCAAGAAGCTCACTAAGCTTGCCAAGGAGAACGACAGCATGAAGGAGGAGCTGCTGAAGTACCGTTCGCTCTATGGGGACCTGGACAGTGCGCTGTCAGCCGAGGAGCTGGCGGATGCCCCCCACTCGCGGGAGACCGAGCTGAAGGTGCACCTGAAGCTGGTGGAGGAGGAAGCCAATCTGCTGAGCCGCCGCATCGTGGAGCTGGAGGTGGAGAACCGAGGCCTGCGGGCTGAGATGGACGACATGAAGGATCACGGAGGTGGCTGTGGGGGGCCTGAGGCACGCCTGGCCTTCTCCGCGCTGGGTGGCGGCGAGTGCGGGGAGAGCTTGGCAGAGCTGCGGCGACACCTGCAGTTCGTGGAAGAGGAGGCTGAGCTGCTGCGGCGCTCTTCTGCCGAGCTTGAGGACCAGAACAAGCTGCTGCTGAACGAGCTGGCCAAGTTCCGCTCGGAGCACGAGCTGGACGTGGCGCTGTCGGAGGACAGTTGCTCCGTGCTCAGCGAACCTTCGCAGGAGGAGCTGGCGGCCGCCAAGCTGCAGATCGGCGAGCTCAGCGGCAAGGTCAAGAAGCTGCAGTACGAGAACCGCGTGCTCCTCTCCAACCTCCAGCGCTGTGACCTCGCCTCCTGCCAGAGTACGCGGCCCATGCTGGAGACGGACGCCGAGGCCGGGGACTCTGCCCAGTGTGTGCCCGCTCCCCTGGGCGAGACACACGAGTCCCATGCGGCCCGCCTCTGCAGAGCCAGGGAGGCCGAGGCGCTGCCTGGGCTGAGGGAGCAGGCCGCCCTGGTCAGTAAGGCCATCGATGTCCTGGTGGCTGATGCCAATGGCTTCTCGGCTAGCCTCCGACTGTGTCTGGACAATGAGTGTGCTGACTTCCGGCTGCACGAGGCCCCGGACAACAGCGAGGGCCCCAGGGACACCAAGCTCATCCATGCCATCCTGGTGCGCCTGAGCGTGCTGCAGCAGGAGCTGAACGCCTTCACGCGGAAGGCAGATGCAGTCCTCGGGGACTCTGTCAAGGAGCAGCAGGAGTCCTTCTCATCACTGCCCCCCTTGGGCTCCCAGGGGCTCTCCAAGGAGATTCTTCTGGCAAAAGACCTTGGCTCAGACTTTCAGGTAAGGCGTCTCATGCACAAATCCTATTATTTATTTTTTTCCTTTGTTTTGTTTTGTTTTTCTTGAGAGAGGGTCTCTCCCTGCCAGCCAGGCTGAAGTGCAGTGGTGCAGTCTCAGTTCACTGCAGCCTTGATATCCTGGGCTCTAGCCATTCTCACCCCTCACCCTCCTGAGTACCTGGGACTACAAGTGAGCACCACCACACCCAGCTAATTTTTATTTTATTTTTTATTTTTTATTTTTTATTTTTTTTATTTATTTATTTTTTTGAGACGGAGTCTCGCTCTGTCGCCCAGGCTGGATTGCAGTGGCCGGATCTCGGCTCACTGCAAGCTCCGCCTCCCGGGTTCACGCCATTCTCCTGCCTCAGCCTCCGGAGTAGCTGGGACTACAGGTGCCCGCCACCACGCCCGGCTAGTTTTTTGTATCTTTTAGTAGAGACGGGGTTTCATCGTGTTAGCCAGGATGGTCTCGATCTCCTGACCTCGTGATCCGCCCGTCTCGGCCTCCCAAAGTGCTGGGATTACAGGCTTGAGCCACCGCGCCCGGCCTAATTTTTATTTTTTATTTTTTGAGATGGAGTCTTGCTCTGTCAGCCAGGCTGGAATGCAGTGGTGCAATTTCGGCTCACTGTAACCTTCAACTCCCAGGTTCAAGCAATTCTACTCCCTTAGCCTCCCAAGTAGCTGCGATTACAGGCGCCCTCTGTCACACCTGGCTAATTTTTGTATTTTTGGTAGAGATGGGGTTTCACCATGTTGGCCAGGCTGGTCTCGAACTCCTCACCTCAAGTGATCGGCCCACCTTTGCCTCCCAAAGTTCTGGGATTACAGGCATGAGCCACTGTGCCTGGCCATAATTTTTAAATTTTTTTGTAGAGATGGGATCTCGCCATATTGCCCAGGCTGGTCTTGAACTCCTGAGCTCAAATGATCCACCAGCCTCAGCCTCCCAACGTGCTAGGACTATAGGTGTGAGCCACTGTGCGTGGCCTGATAGTCACATTTTAAATGGTCAGTATTTTTGTGTGTCTAGTGGAGTGGATCTAAAATATTTCATCCTTGGCAACTTGCCCTTCTAAATCATTGTCTACATATATATCATATATTTGTTTTTCCACCCAGATTGTTTTATATCTGTTGTTACTATACACCTTATATTTTTTACGCAGTGTATCAGTTTGTTCATTTATGATGCTTGTCTGTTGTTCACACACTTTTTGTGCTCACTGCTGAAGGTGTCATGATTAGCAAAAACAGATATGATTCCCCCTCTCATTGCCCTTATCATCTAGTGGGGCAGAGTCACCCAAAATATCATGTCAGTGAATGTGCAATTAGACACTGAGAGAGGAATCTGAAGGAAAGGTACATGGTTTTATGAACAAGGAACTTGACCTAGACCCTGTGCTGAGGGAGGGCCTCTGATCTGACCAGAGGTCAGAGGGATGAATGGCTGGGGGAACAGGGTTTTCAGCAGAGGAAATAGCCTGTACAAAGGCACAGCTCAGATCAGAGGCAGAAGGAGCGTGGTGTGTCCAGGGCGCTGAGTGAAGAGACAACGTGAAGCTGGACTGCACTGAGCATGGGGGAGATTTGATCTTCATCCTCAGAGCAATGGCAGGGAATTTTTCATTTCCAGGGAAAGAGAGTGACTTAGCGCTTTCTTTTTTTCTTTCTTTTCTTCTTTTTTTTTTTCTTTTTTTTTTTTTTGAGATGGAGTCTCACTCTGTCACCCAGGCTGGAGTGCAGTGGCACGATCTCAGCTCACTGCTACCTCCACCTCTCAGGTTCAAGTGATTCTCCTGCCTCAGCCTCCCAAGTAGCTGAGATTACAGGCATGTCCCACCACACCTGGCTAATTTTTGTGTTTTTAGTAGAGACGGGGTTTCGTGATGTTGGCCAGGCTGGTCTTGAACTCCTGACCTCAGGTGATCCACCCGCCTCGGCCTCCCAAAGTGCTGGGATTATAGGTGTGAGCCATCACGCCCTTCCGAGATTTAGCACTTTCTTTTTAACAACTATACAGTGGATATGTGCCATAATTTCTTTAACTCAAGACCTGTTGATCCAGTTTCATCTTACTTGTTTAAGCAAGCACACTGCCTTTTTTTTTTTTTTTTTAAGAAACAGTCCTGCTCTGTTGCCCAGGCTGGAGGGCAATGGTATGATCACAGCTTGCTGCAGCCTCAAATTGTAGATGGAATTATAGGCATGTGCCCATAGATTGCTCTGTTATCTCCCTCTTGGTTCTTCTTGAAAGAGGGATGAACAGAGGTCACACATGTGATAGGATAGTTGGGGCTGACTCAGAAGGTTTGTGCACAAGACACACATTCACAAAATCACTTCCCACTGACCTAGTCATTCATCCTTTCTGCAAGCATTCACTGAATGGCAGCAGTGCTCCAGCCAGGGCTGGGTCTGGGTTGCAGAGGTGAATCTACCAGGGTCCTAGCCCTCCGATGGGTGGTTCAAGCCTCTTAGGGAGCGCAGAGGCCTGGGGTGGGCGTTTCTGGCACCCCTCGGGCCCCTCCCCATGGTGATATTTGGTTTGTTCTGCCTGTGCCTCTGGGTGCAGCCACCTGACTTCAGGGACCTGCCGGAATGGGAACCCAGGATCCGAGAGGCCTTCCGCACTGGTGACTTGGACTCTAAGCCCGACCTCAGCCGGAGCTTCAGGCCTTACCGAGCTGAAGACAATGATTCCTATGCCTCTGAGGTGGGTCTAGGCCTGAGCAAGCAGGGGATTGGGTAGGAGGAAAGTGACTGAGGCCTGTCAAAAGCAGAGTGGTGCATATATCACTTAGCTGGTGAGGATATGGGTTTGGGGAAATAAGGAAGTTTGGGACATTCTCATGGCCTGTTCCAAGGAAACTTATAAACTCATCTTCATAAATTATTTTTTTTTCTGTATTAAATTCCACTGGGAATTTAACAATTTATGTAATTTTTTGTTTGTTTGTTTTTGAGGCGGAGACTCGCTCTGTCCCCCTGACTGGAGTGCAGTGGCGCGATCTTGGCTCACTGCAAGCTCCGCCTCCCGGGATCATGCCATTCTCCTGCCTCAGCCTCCTGAGTAGCTGGGACTACAGGCACCCGCCAACGCGCCCGGCTAATTTTTTGTAATTTTAGTAGAGACGGAGTTTCACTGTGGTCTCAATCTACTGACCTTGTGATCCGCCTGCCTCGGCCTCCCAAAGTACAATTTATGTAATTTAATGGAACTACTTATTTATGTAGCAGGAAGGCAGCAGTCTCTATAGTCAGGCAGTTTGAGTTTCAATTGTGGATCCACTCTTTACTGGCTGTGAGATCTTGGATGAGTCATCTTACCTCTCTGATTCTCAGTTTTCTCACCTGTAAAATGAAGGTGCCTCACAGGGTTGTTGAAAGGATTAAATACATGAAAAGCCATAGCTTAAGGCCTGGCCCACATTGGGTGAGGATGAGGAGGAGGATGATGATTATGATAATAATGACACATCTGTGGGATTCAGACTTGACCTGACTTCAAGTCTCAGTTCTGCCAGTGTTCCTGTGTGACCGTGGACAGGTTTCTACCTTCTGGCCACAGCTTCCCTGTTGGTAACATGGGAGGGTTAGAGTGAATGGTGGCTATCGAATTGCTAGGATTCTTTGATCCTCAGGGAATTCTGGGTAGTTCTGAGCCCCTTCTAAGCCTACTGAGCTTCTCCTTGCTCTTCATAATGAGCCTGAAGCAGGAAAAGGCTCCTATGGACTGGGTGGAGTATCTCTGAAACCCTGAACCTTGCAGAGTCCTGTGTATTTTCCAGCCTGAGTACCTTTCTGAGCATCTCTTGGAAGATAACTCTGTGGTCCCAGGAAGGCCAGCCCATGACTATGTAGGAAGGAGAAGCTCACTTGAAGCTGATGGATCAGACTCTCTAAGTGAGCCTCCTGGAAGCCATGGCAAAAAGAGAAAAAACTGAGATAACTTAGTTCTCATTTTCTGAGAAAAGGAAATAGGCCTATTCTTTTTTTTTTTTTTTTTTTTTTTTTTAGACTGAGTCTTGCTCTGTCGTCCAGTCTGGAGTGCAGTGGTACGATCTTGGCTCACTGTAACCTCCATTTTCTGAGTTCAAATGAATCTGATGCCTCAGCCCTCCTGATTAGGTGGTACTATAGGCGTGTGCCACCATGCCCAGCTAATTTTCATATTTTTAGTAGAGACAGGGTTTTGTCATGTTGCCCAGGAAGCTGGTCTCAAACTCTGGGGCTCAAGTGATCCTCCCGTCCCGGCCTCCCAGAGTGCTGGTATTACAGGCGTGAACCACCGTGCCCTGCCAGGAAGTAGGCCTATTCTATAGGCTTACCTGTAGAAAAAATAATTTCCTGCACACATTCAATTATTTGTTTCATTCAGTTACTCTTTACTGAGTAGTGACAATTGCCCAGTGCTGTTGAACACTGAGTTCAAGGAGGATACCAGGGAGCAGATGGTATGTAGCCCTGCAAAAAATTTTAATGCAAAACAGATACAGAAGATATACCTCAAGTCACTGTGCCTTCCACTGCCAAATCATCATATTATTGAACATATAATGAATGTTTACTTTCACAGAGGGACATTTGCCGTACCTAGGAATGTTTTATTAGGAGTTCTGGGGCCAGGCACTGTAACTCACACCTGTAATTTCAGCACTTTGGAAGACCCAGGTGGGCAGATTGCTTAAGCCTAGAAGTTCAAGATGAGCCTGGGCAACATGGCAAAATCCTGTCTCTACCAAAAATATATAAAAATTAGCCAGGTGTGATGGCGGGCGCCTGTAATCCCAGTTACTTGAGAGGCTGAGGCAGGAGAATTGCTTGAACCTGGGAGGCAGAGGTTGCAGTGAGCCAAGATCGTGCTCTAGTCTGGCAAAACTCCATTGAGAGAGAGAGAGAGAGAGAGAGAGAGAGAGAGGAGGGATGGAGGGAAGGGA
The DNA here is from genome assembly GCF_003255815.1 of Theropithecus gelada. Taxonomy (NCBI): domain Eukaryota; kingdom Metazoa; phylum Chordata; class Mammalia; order Primates; family Cercopithecidae; genus Theropithecus; species Theropithecus gelada. The sequence goes on from NC_037678.1 coordinate 65,817,927, forward strand.
AGGAAGGAAGGGAGGGGTGGAGGGAGCAGAGGGACGGTGAAGGTCGGAGGTCAGAAGGTCTTCACACAGTTCCCACTGGTTACATTTAGTGTGTGTCCATGTCCTTTATATGTTTTTCTATGGAGGTCTATAGCTTTTTTGGTTTTGTTTTTCTACTTTCTGTTGAAGTATAACATAATAACACACATAAAATAAGGACACTGTCTTTAAGGGTACCCCTGAATGGATTGTTACATATGTATAGATCCATTAAATGTCTTTTAAGTCCCATCATTTCGTATCTAAGTTGTTTCTAAAATATTGCAATTATAAACAATGAAGCAATGAACATCTTTGTGAATCAAACTTAGTTTTCCCAGTACCTTATTAAGATAAATTTCAAAGAGAAAAGATCAAGTTCCAATGGTAACAAAAGCCAGATTTGGTATGTACTGTTTCATTTAATCATCATGACGACCCTCTAAGGTGGGGACAGTCATTCTGCCTGATTTGTATTTGGACAGCTTGGGTCCAACTTCCCATTGTTCCCCTACCACTGTCATCCTGAGATCACAATTTCTATCCACTTCTTCCCCTCTCTCCCTCCTCATTATCTGTGTCCCCTGTCCACACCACAGATCAAGGAGCTGCAGCTGGTGCTGGCTGAGGCCCACGACAGCCTCCGGGGCTTGCAAGAGCAGCTCTCCCAGGAGCGGCAGCTGCGAAAGGAGGAGGCCGACAATTTCAACCAGAAAATGGTCCAGGTGCGTGGTGCCCATCGCTTTCCAGGCAGCTATTCCTACAGCCTCTTTGAGCTGGAAGCAGAGGCCTTGAGGATCTATGGGCCCTCTGAAGTCAAGAATGTCAGGGGAGGCTGGGCGTGGTAGCTCACCCCTGTAATCCCAGCACTTTGGGAGGTCGAGGCAGGCAGATCACTTGAGGCCAGGAGTTTGAGACCAACCTGGCCAACATGGTGAAACCCCACCTCTACTAAAAATACAAAAATTAGCCAGGCATGCTTGTGCATGCCTGTAATCCCAGCTACTCGGGAGGCTGAGGCAAGAGAATCGCTTGAACCCAGGAGGCAGAGGTTACAGTGAGCCAAGATCGTCCCACTGCAGTCTAGCCTGGGCGACAGAGTGATCTCAAAAAAAAAAAAAGGAATGAAAGAATTAAGGGAAACCTGAGTCTTCAGCCCCTTTGCCCTGCTGGGATGTTATTGCACATGCCATTGTGCATTAGCTGTGTAACAGGACTATCATTGGCTGCCTGTGGGACCTGGGGCCAGTCCTGTTTTCTCTCAGGACCTCAGTTTCCCATTTATGAATGGTGCCCTCATCAGACCTGGCTTCTAATCAAGATAATAGTTCTGGAATAACATTTGTTAAGCCCTTTCTGTATGCTGGGCCTGTCCAATGCACTTTCCACCCATTATGTCTTTTAATTCTTGTGCCCTCCCTTATCACCATTTTGCAGATGGGGAAACTGATGCCCAGAGAGCCAGAGTGCTCTGCCCAGGGTTGCACATCCAGAGCGCAGCAGAGCTGGGCCTCTAATCCAGGTCCCTCTGTTAGCCGTGACTCTGCATTTTTTCCTAGGGTGTTGCCTAGTCATCAGCCATCCTCAACCCTGGCACGCCCTTTGCTCTCTACACGTCACCCCTCCCTGCTATCATCGCTCACCCTCGCAGGTTCCTCACTGAACATGAAAGTCCATGTGAGACATTTGGTTCCCAGGAGGTGCCCAGTACATGATGTCATGGTTTTTTAGTCAGAGCCAGGGTCAAATCCCAGCTCCTTCAGTGATGTGTCACTGTGGCTGCAGTAGCAGAGGGCAGTGCTCATCTGAATAGACTGCGCCACGCGTGGTGGGATCCCGGGCAGGGATCACTCACAGGCACCACCCAGACTTTCCTCCCTGCCCCAGTCCAGGGGCCTGGAAAGGGGTGGGGGAGAGGAAAGGGCCCTGGGATTGCTCAAGCTCTTGTCCCCCGGCAGCTGAAGGAGGACCAGCAGAGGGCGCTCCTGAGGCGGGAGTTTGAGCTGCAGAGTCTGAGCCTCCAGCGGAGGCTGGAGCAGAAATTCTGGAGCCAGGAGAAGAACATGCTGGTGCAGGAGTCCCAGCAGTTCAAGCACAACTTCTTGCTGCTCTTCATGAAGCTCAGGTGGTTCCTCAAGCGCTGGCGGCAGGGCAAAGTTTTGCCCAGCGAGGGGGATGACTTCCTTGAGGTAAGATTGGGCCTGGGCCTGGGACTGGGAGTGTGGTCTGGGGAGAGAGGGACAGGGAAGGGACGCCCAGCTGGATTTGACACAGCTCCTAGGCTCGCATACCTGCCATCAGCATGCAGGCTTCCTTCCCTGCATTCGTTGCTCTTTTTTTTTTTTTTTTTTTTTGAGATGGAGTCTCTCTCTGTCGCCCAGGCCTGAGTGAAGTGGCACAGTCTCGGCTCACTGCAATCTCCGTCCGTCTCCCGGGTTCAAGCAATTCTCTTGCCTCAGCCTCCCGAGTAGCTGGGACTGCAGGCGCCTGCCACCATGCCCTGCTAATTTTTGTAGAGATGGGGTTTCACCATGTTGACCAGGCTGGTCTCGAACTCCTGACCATGTGATCCGCCCGCCTCAGCCTCCCAAAGTGCTGGGATTACGGGTGTTAGCCACCGCACCTGGCCATCATTGCTCTTTACTGGGCATGTGTAGGGTGCTTGCTGGGGGTACCATGAGGAAGATGACACGCTTGGTCCCGGCCTCAATAGCAGAAAGGATCCTTGGGGCTGGCAGGTCTTTAACACAGAGTCCTCAGAGGCAGCAGTATTGAGGTGAATGTAGGAATCTAGTTTTGTAGTAGCATCAGGTACAGGTATACATTTTTATTCAGTGCCCTGGGAGGCTCCCCTGGGCCCCTTCCCAGAATTTTTTTTTTTTTTTTTTTTGAGACAGAGTCTCACTCTGTTACCCAGGCTGGAGTGCAGTGCCACGATCTTGGCTCACTGCAATCTCCACCTCCCGGGTTCAAGGAATTCTGCCTCAGCCTCCTGAGTAGCTGGGATTACAGGCACGTGGCACCATACCCAGCTAATTTTTGTATTTTTAGTAAAGACAGGTTTTCTCCATGTTGGCCAGGCTGGTCTCTTGAACTCCTGACCTCAAGTAATCCATCCCCCTTGGTCTCCCAAAGTGCTGGGATTACAGGCATGAGCCACCATGCCCGGCCGAAAGATATGTTTATTTAACAAGAGGGAGTAGGCTGGCTTAAAAACACTGGTGATAGGGCCGGGCGCGGTGGCTCAAGCCTGTAATCCCAGCACTTTGGGAGGCCGAGACGGGCGGATCACGAGGTCAGGAGATCGAGACCATCCTGGCTAACACGGTGAAACCCCGTCTCTATTAAGAAATACAAAAAACTAGCCTGGCGAGGTGGCGGGCGCCTGTAGTCCCAGCTACTCGGGAGGCTGAGACAGGAGAATGGCGTGAACCCGGGAGGCGGAGCTTGCAGTGAGCTGAGATCCGGCCACTGCACTCCAGCCTGGGTGACAGAGTGAGACTCCGTCTCAAAAAAACAAAACAAAACAAAACAAAAAACAAAAAAAAACACTGGTGATAGTACAGGTGGTATTAGGGTGTGGCAGGAAATGTGTGGGGGCAGAGCTTTGGGAATGTGTGAAGCTTAGAAAGGACCCACCTGGCCCATTCGTGCCCCAGTCTGTGCAGGACCCTCTGCTGCTCAAAGCCCCTGTCTCCTGTCATCAGCACAGCAGCAGGGAGGAGAAGGGGACTTACAAGGATGTCAGACCTTGGTCACACTCATCTTAGTTGACACTGCTCACTTTGGCCTTGTCCTTTTGGGTTCAGGTACCTCGAATCTAGCCCAGGCTTGGCCCTCCTCGTCCCGGCTACTGTCTGTAGGCCCCTTTCCAGATCAAATAGGGAGCATTGGCATGCCTCAAGTTGCCATGTACGCCATCAGGGGTACTCCAGAGGAGCCCAGATGCCCTAGGAGCCAGGCATGACAGTTAGACCTGAGTGTATAGCAAGACCCTGCATCACCCTATCTCAGTGGAGCTCATCATTCTCGAAGGCCACTAGCTCCTCCCCAGGGCCTCATGGGAGAGTCCCTGCCGCCATTCCATGGGCCCACACCCTGCTGCCCTGACCCTGCAGTGCCTGACACAGGGCCGCCCTGGGAGCATCAGCCTCGAGCCTCTTGTCTGAAGCTCTCTCTTCTGTGACGTTTGGAAACATAGGAGCCCTCTCACCTGTTTGGAAGTCTCACGGTCCTCTGGACGAAGCCCAGTTTAAGGGAATGACCTGCAGGCCACACAGTCTGTATTTTAAGTCAGTTTGTCTGACTTGAACCCTCCACATTTGGTGAAAACCTTTCTAGCCATTTCCATATCCTAGAGTAAAAGAGAGAGAAACTTACTTTAGGAAAGGAAAAAATAGAGTATAAACAGAAAATTGGCCAGGTGCAGTGGCTCACGCCTGTAATCTCAGCACTTCGAGAGGCTAAGGTGGGCAGATCACTTGAGGTCAGGAGTTAGAGACCAGCCTGGCCAACATGGTGAAACCCCATCTCTACTAAAAATACAAAAATTAGCTGGGAACGGTGGCGCACACCGGTAGTTCCAGCTGCTTGGGAGCCTGAAGCAGGAGAATCTCTTGAACCTGCAAGGCAGAGGTTACAGTGAGCCAAGATCATGCCATTGTACTCCAGCCTGGGTGACACAGTGAGACTCCGTCTCAAAAAAAATAAAGAGACACAGAAAATTACATAACATATATGCCTCTAAATAAGAAATATGTACATTTACCAAAATAGGCATAATTAATAAGATATAGACATAATCATGCTAGGCACGGTGGCTCGCACCTATAATCCCCGCATTTTGGGAGGCTGAGGCAGGAGGATTGCTTGAGCACAGAAGATGACTCATTCCCTTTTGCCTTATTTCCATCCTAAACTAGGTCCCTGATCTCCTTGGCTGGCCCTGGACTCTTGCCCAGAATCCATCAGCAATAAATCCAAGCCCCCAGCAAGATCACTTCTGTCCACCCAAACCTTTGGTCACCCTTATGTAGCATTGTGGGAGTGCACGTGGCCTTTTCTTTTTTTTTTTTGAGACGGAGTCTCGCGCTGTGTCACCCAGGCTGGAGTGCAGTGGCGCGATCTCGGCTCACTGCAAGCTCCGCCTCCCAGGTTCACGCCATTCTCCTGCCTCAGCCTCCGAGTAGCTGGGACTACAGGCGCCCGCCACCACGCCTGGCTAGTTTTTTGTATTTTTAGTAGAGACGGGGTTTCACCATGTTAGCCAGGATGGTCTCGATCTCCTGACCTCGTGATCCACCCGCCTCGGCCTCCCAAAGTGCTGGGATTACAGGCTTGAACCACCGCACCCAGCCGCACGTGGCCTTTTCATTTCAACCACAGTGCCTGCCTTGACCCAGCCTGTCAACATGGTTATTTCAGAGTGACTCTCAGGGATGCTTCCTGGTCTTTGGGGCAGAACAGATGTCGTGGGAGGCTAGGAGGGCCTGATTGTCCGGTCGTGCTCCTCGACCTACATGGTGCCCAAGGTTGGAATTAAAATTTGGGAAAACTTCCCACCTGCAGTTAAGCATGGTTTTTAAAAAAACAGGTGAACAGCATGAAGGAGCTGTACCTGCTGATGGAGGAAGAGGAGATAAACGCTCAGCATTCTGATAACAAGGCCTGCACGGGGGACAGCTGGACCCAGAACACGGTGTGTTTCCAGCCCCTTCGCGGTCCTGTTGTGTCCATTCATTCCTTTGTCTGCTCAGTGATCAATTCCTACTGCTTTCTCTGACCCCATTCCTGGACACTGGAGTTACAGAAGGTTATTGCCTGGTCAGCCCAGGGCAGTAACAGAATCCAGATGATGGACTGTGAGGTCATAGGCAAGACAGCAAGTAATTATCTTTGCAGTATAGGGGACAGCATCACAGGTCATAGATGATGGGTTTTGAAGGATGTATAGGAGTTTACCTAATAGAGAATGGGGGAAAGACTATTTTGGACCAAGAGAACTGTGTGTGCTAAGGTGTGGCAAGGTGTTTTCGTATTGAGTAAGGTGTGGCAAGGTGTTTTGGTATTGAGTATGGCTTGGGAGGTACATGGTGAGGGTAAGGACATCAGGCTAGAAGCATCTGAAGAGGGGCCTTGTGGTCTAGGGTCAGGAACCTTCAAATCAAGCCATAAGTCAGAGAGAACAGTGGGGTCCGGATCCCAGGGTCACACACAGTAAGCTGGGGTAGGGATGGGAAATGAGGGCATGGGCCCAGGAAAGAAGATTTGGGACCAAGTCAGGCAAACTGAGGGAGTCTGCATGAATTTGACCCCACACTGGCCTGCGTGTGTCAGAGAGGATCCTGAGTGAGGAGAAAGACCCACGGCCCAGACGCTACAGAGCCTTGAAGAAGCCAGATGATTCAGCTCAGAGTTAGGCTGAATAATTATTATTGTAACTGCAGGGTTTTTTTTCTTGGTGTCAGATTTGAGACTCATGTCAGCCTAGGAGGTAGCCAGGGCTGGGCTTGTCATTCCCATATTATGGGTGAGATGACCTAGAGAGGCCGTGGGACTTGCCTGAGGCCTCGTGGAGTCCCAAGCTGGACTCCTAGGTGAGTTCTCTGAGCCCAGATTCCCCTCCCTACCCGCCGAGGCTCTTGACTCAGGTTTTGCCTTCTGTCTGCAGCCCAATGAGTACATCAAGACACTGGCCGACATGAAGGTGACGCTGAAAGAGCTGTGCTGGCTGCTCCGGGATGAACGCCGTGGTCTGACGGAGCTTCAGCAACAATTTGCTAAGGCCAAGGCTACCTGGGAGACAGAGCGGGCAGAGCTCAAGGGCCATACCACCCAGGTGAGCCCCCCACCTGTCAGAGGCCTCTCCCCTCTCACCCAAGCCTTTAGCTGTCAGATCGGAGTAGGATGCCAAGGCCATGCTCCTAGAGGAATAAGAACCCCTTTGCTTCACCTGTGGCCCAGAGAGGGCAAGAGACTTGCCTAAAGTCACACAGCAAGGGTATCAGAAACAGTGGGGAATGGGAGTCATGGGGGAAGGGAAGGAAGGTGAGGGATTGCACCCTGGGCTCACAGGTGAGGCTGGCGCGCACCCCCACTGCCTGCTGTCCTCATTTGCTCCTTCCTTTCCTCATAAGCAGTCCTTCAGCCCCCACTGCCTGGCTCTGTTTTGCTCCCTCCACTCAAATTGGGGGCCCCCCACAACTCCCCAGTGTGCCCAAAGGAGCTTTAACCAGGAGCCCTGGGGGTTTGGGTTTGGGGTCTGCTGTGCGCCTGAGGCTGACTTGCCGCCTCCTTTGGCCTGAAGAGTGAGAGGGTAGGCTTCCTCCCACTCGGAGAGAATGCTCTGATCCCACAGCTCGGGCTCCAGCCTCTTCCATCCAGCCTGCCCCTGCCGCAAACTGTCTTCCCAGGCAGCAGCAGCCTCTGGGAGGCAGGCACTCCGATGATCTCTGCTGGACAGGTGACAAAACTGGCACAGATGAGTTAAATTTATCTCCCAAGGTCACCCGGCTAATAAGTGGCAGACTGGCCCTTGCTCCCCCAAACCTCTAACCCCTGGCTCCCTGTGACCCCAATTCCACCTCCTTTTTTGTTTGTTTATTTTTTTTGAGACGGAATCTCACTGTGTCACCAGGCTGGAGTACAGTGGTGCAATCTTGGATCACTGCAACCTCTGCCACCCGGGTTCAAGCGATTCTCCTGCCTCAGCCTCCAAAGTAACTGGGATTATAGATGGCATACCACCACACCCAGCTAATTTTTGTATTTTTAGTAGAGATAGGGTTTCACCATGTTGGCCAGGCTAGTCTTGAACTTCTGATCTCAAGTGATCTGCCCGCCTCGGCCTCCCAAAATTCTGGGAGTACAGGCGTGACCCACCATGCCCAGCCCCAATTCCACCTTCTTCCCACTACTCACAGTCTCCTGGCTGCTTCCTGGGGCCACTACTCTCCCCTCCTAACCCTCTCTGCAGCTCTCACAGCTCCCTCTATCTGCACTGTCCACTATACCTGCTGCCCCTAAAGACCTGGGCATTTCAGGTGCTCCTCCCACCAAGAACCTGACCAGCCCATGGGGGTTAATGGGGGGCACTGAGTCTAAAGGTTGCACATTCCCCTTCCTGCCACCCTGAGGTCTGAGGCCAAGAAAACCATCTTGCCGGAGTGACCACTAGTAATCTTGCAGAGTTTTCATGAGGATACTGACATCATACCTGAAAAGCCCACAGCAGAGCTTGGCTTATAGAAAGAACTCTTCAAACCCTTATTGTGTGGAGGGGTTAGGGGTTAGTTGTGAGTGGGGAGGACTAAGCTGGGTTAGTCCCTGGTGAGGGGTCTTCTGAGGGACCTCTCCCCTTTTCCCCTGCTGGCACCTGGGAGGGAAGGAGAGAGGAGGGCCGAGAGGAGTGGCCTCCTGCTGCCAGCTACTCAGTCTGCTTCTTTCCGCAGATGGAGCTGAAGGCGGGGAAGGGGGCTGGGGAGCGGGCAGGGCCCGACTGGAAGGCAGCCCTACAGAGGGAGCGTGAGGAGCAGCAGCACCTCCTGGCTGAGTCCTACAGCGCTGTCATGGAGCTGACGCGGCAGCTGCAGATCAGCGAGCGCAACTGGAGCCAGGAGAAGCTGCAGCTGGTGGAGCGGCTGCAGGGTGAGAAGCAGCAGGTGGAGCAGCAGGTGAAGGAGCTGCAGAACCGCCTAAGCCAGGTGAGGCCCACCCCTGCCAAGCTACTTCCACCCGCAAGGGAGAGTTGCTACAGAAATGATTCAGAAGCAGGAACTCCTTCAGGTATAGCTGGATCTAGGTGCTCGTCCAGTGAGGTCTGGCACAGCATCTCCTTCGGGTATAGCTGGATCCAGGCACTTAGAGAATGCAGTGGGAACTAGATCTTCCTTTCTGCCTCTGCCTGTCAGGCCTGCTTTCCTCTGTGTTAGCTTTACTCTTAAACAAGCTGTTCCCAAATATGGCCACCGTTAGTTTCATGCTCATATCTTACAGCTTAGCAAGTACAGTGGATTGGCCAGATATGGGTCATGTGCCCATCCCTGGAGCCTACCCAAACTCAGGAACCAAGAGGGAGGAACTAAGAGTGGTTCCCATGGGAAAATTGGGAGGCCTTCAATCAAAAGAAGGAGGAAAGGAAAAGCAATCATTGACCCTCACTCCCCATTATAGTTCACTTCATACAGCCAGCTGCAACCTACCATATGCTGCTCTGCTCCACTCTTGATTTTGACTTTTCCCTTCCTTTCACTTATATTTTTATTTACTTATTTATTAGAGTGCAGTGTGCACGCTTGGCTCACTGCAGCCTCCGCCTCCCAGGTTCAAGTGATTCATGCGCCTCAGCCTCCTCAGTAGCTGGCATTACAGGCGTGTGCTACCACGGCTGGCTAATTTTTACGTTTTTAGTAGAGATAGGGTTTCATCATGTTGGCCAGGCTGGTCTCGAACTCCTGGCCTCAAGTGATCCTCCCGCCTCAGCCCCCCAAAGTGCTACGATTACAGGCGTGAGCCACCATGCCCGGCCTTACTTTTATTTTATTTTTTTAAATTAATTTATTTTTTCTTTGAGACAGTCTCACTCTGTCACCCAGACTGGAATGCAGAGGTGCGATCTCGGCTCACTGCAACCTCTGCCTCCCGGGTTCAAGCAGTTCTCCTGCCTCAGCCTCCCGAGTAGCTGGGACTACAGGCGCTTGCCACCCCACCCGGCTAATTTTTTATTTTTAGTAGAGATGGGGTTTCACCATGTTGGCCAGGCTGGTCTCAAACTCCTGACCTCAGATGATCCGCCCACTTCGGCCTTCCAAAGTGCTGGGATTACAGGCGTGAGCCACCGCGCCTGGCCTTACTTTTAGTTTTAATCACATAAACCAGGACTTCATCTTTATATAAGGTCCAAATATTACAAAGGCATATTTCAACCTACTCCCTCCATTTCTTGTCATTTTTTGTTAATTAAAAAAAATTTTTTAGGCCAGGTGCAGTGGCTCACAGTAAGAAATGGGGTCTTACTGTATGGCCCAGGCTGGGCTTGAGCTCCTGGTCTCAAGCCATCCTCCTACCTCAGCGTCCCAGGTAGCTGGGCCTTTCTTGCTATTTAAATTTATATTTACAGGGTTTTGTTCGTTTGTTTTAAAATCATTAATCAAGTTGTAATGTCCATTTATTTATACTTTGCCTCTTTCCTGGAGAGCTGTTCACAAAAGAGTACGGAGGCCTTCCTCATTCAGTGTGCCTGGTGCCTGGTGTTCCCAGTGTGGAGATACTATGATTTGTTATCTACAGTGATTAAATCTAGATTGTTTCCAGTTTTTCACTATTGAAAGTTGTGACCTGAAGCTGGATGTGGCAGTGTGCGCCTGTAGTCCCAGCTACATGGGAGGCCGAGGTGGGAGGATTGCTTGAACTCGGGAGATCAAGACTGCAGTGAGCCGTGATTGTGCCACTGCACTCCAGCCTGGGCAACAGAGTGAGACTTTTTTTTAGATACGAAGGTATCTAAAAAAAGAAAAAAAAGTTCAAGTTGTGCCTCAGTGAACATCTCCACACATATATTTCTGCACACGCATAAATATTTCAGTAGGATAGATTCCTAGAGGTTAAATTGCTAAATCCAAGGGCATAAGCATTTATAGTTGATGGTAACTGCCAGGCTGCCTTCTAGAAAAGCTTTGCCCTTGTAGCCTCCCACCAGCTGCACAGTTAGAAGGACGAGAAGGCCCTTTTTGCTTCATCTTTGCCAGTTGCTGTGATTACCAGTCTTTGAAACGTCTGCCCAAATTAGGGTGTGAAATGCTATCTCATTGCTTTACTTTGCATTTCTCTGACTTACTGAAGGTGAGCATTTTGCATGAGTTTATTGATCTTAGGTATTTCCTCTTCCTAATGTTCTCTTCAGTACTTCAACAGCCCTGCAAGGTCATGTTCATGAAACCCCTTTTTCAGATGAGGAGACAGAGGCAAAGTGATTGGCCCAAGGTCATAAAGTGAGTAAGGGAGAGGACCAGAATCTGGCAGAACTTCCAAATCTGGAAAGTTCCTGGTCCTGGGCCATGCCCACTCTCCTGCAGGGACAGAGCTCCTGTGAGGTTCACACCTGCTAGGAGCCTGTGCTTGGGGAGTGCAGGATGGCAGGATGACTAACAAGTTCCAGAACAATCCAGGTACCATGTGGAAAGCAGGTCAGATGCATGCATCTGTTTGCACCATCAAGCCAAATTCCTGTTTGTAAAAGAATAATTCCTTCTTATTTTATTAACAACAAAATATTTCTAAATTTCTAAATATTCTAAATTTCTAAAATGATTTTGAAATCATGAAACAAGCTTCGTGTCATCCCTGGGGGACATATCAGCCCACAGGCATGTCTTGTCAGCTCATCAGGGCACAGATTCCATGTCCTGCTATTGTTTTCACATCAGGGACTTGCCGGCCCTCTAGCCTCTTGTGTCTCTCTGACACTCCTCTTCCTCCTGCACTTTAAACCAAATCCCCCAAAGCAGCATTCTGTACACTGGACTGACGATTAAGCCAGACTGGTGAAAGTAGCAGAGTGGCTGGTGGGAAAGAGCTTCTGACCAGGAGTCCCCAGTCCTTACCTGGCTCCACCAGGTACAACCCCAGTCAAGTCACCTCTGATCTCTGGGCCTCATCTGTAAAATAAGGATGACCATACTTGACGTTCTCATTTTTCAGGGCAGCTATGGAAATAAAGTGAGATAACCACAAGAATCAAAGTGCTTCCTAAGCCCACCCTTGTCTGGGGCTTGGTTTGATTCTGTGGTCTTCATCTGTCATTGCTGTTCACTGATGTTAGTGTTATTTCCCCCTCCCTTCCCTTCCCTCCCTCCCTCCCTTCTTCTTCCTTTCTTAGTTTCTTTCTTTTCTTATTTTGAGACAAGGTCTTGCTCCGTCACCCAGGCTGGAGTGCAGTGGCACCATCTCAGCTCACTGCAAGCTCTGCCTCCCAGGCACAAGTGATCCTCCCACCTCAGCCTCTCATGTAGCTGGGAGCACACTCTAACACACCTGGATACCTTTTGTATATTTATTTACTTATTTATTTTTGAGATGGAGTTTCGCTCTTATTTCCCAGGCTGAAGTGCAATGGCACGATCTTGGCTTACCGCAACCTCCGCCTCATGGGTTCAAGCGATTCTCCTGCCTCAGCTTCCCGGGTAGCTGGGATTACAGGCATGCGCCACCACACCCGGCTAATTTTTTGTATTTTTAGTAGAGACAGGGTTTCTCCATGTTGGTCAGGCTGGTCTTGAACTCCCAACTTCAGGTGATCCACCTGCCTCGACCTCTCAAAGTGCTGGGATTACAGGCGTGAGCCACCATGCCCGGCAACTTTTGTGGTTTTTTTTTTAGACATGGGGTTTCCCTATGTTGCCCAGGCTGATCTTAAACTGCTAGGCTCAAGTGATCCTCCCACCTCAGCCTCCGGAAGTGCTGGGATTACAGTTGCGAGCTGCCACACCTGGCCTAGTGTTATTTTCATTGTTGCCCTGTTTGTCTCATGTTGGGTTTCTAAGAAGCAAAGCTCTAGACATGGATTCAAGTACAAGTAAGGTGACCAACCCATGCCGGCTTGCCTGGGACTGAGGGCATTCCCGAGACTGTGACTTTTAAAACTAGAATAGTCCTAGCCGTAGCCTCCTAGTTTTTTTTAGAACTGAGGGTTCTGGGACATGGGACTTTCAGTACAAACACTGAGAAAGTCCTGGGCAAACCAAGATGAGTTGGTTACCCTGTGTGCAAGTGATTTGTTAACGGATGGAGTCAGGATGGGGAAGGGGAAGAAACCATGTAAGATATGCTTTCAGATGAAATCTGCCCTCGGCCTGACCCCATGATGTGCCCAGGAGTATAAACAGTAAATCACCCCACAGTTTGGTCCACCTTAAGGCAAGGGGTCCACCTTTAGGGCCAGTCTTCTGGACCCCTGTCTTTGTCCGTCATTGGCAGTGGTTGGGTCCTGGTTACCCAAGGCAGTCCTCCAGAGAAGGTTGTAGTGCCAGATGGTACAGATGGAGTCACCAGCAATGGGAAGTGCTACACTGTTGTTACGATCATTCACTCAGTCAGCTGCCCGACCTCTTCTCTCAGTCTTGATCCTCTCATCTGCCAAATGGAAATAACCACAGGAACACCTACCATACACAGTTTCTGTGAGAATTAAATTAACTAATGCAGCCGGACGCAGTGGTTCATGCCTGTAATCCCAGCACTTTGGGAGGTTGAGGCGGGTGGATCACCTGAGCCAGGAGTTCAAGACCAACCTGGCCAACATGGTGACACCCCGTCTCTACTAAAAATACAAAAATTAGCCAGGCAAGGTGGTGCATCCCTGTAATGCCAGCTACTCTGGAGGCTGAGGCAGGAGAATCGCTTGAACCTGGGAGGCAGAGGTTGCAGTGAGCTGAGATCGTACCACGGCACTCCAGTCTGGGCAACAGAGTAAGACTCTGTCTCAAAAAAAAAAAAAAAAAAATTAACTAATGTTTGCATAAGAGATTGGTTCCATCACAAGCCACCTGGAGGTGATGGACCTCCAAGAAGGGAGGGAAGCAGAGGCCCCTCAAGGCCTAGCGGGAAAGAGTGCTGGGATCTGTGAATGATGGCCACTGTGGATGGAGCAGTGGGGGTGCCTAGATCTTACATTTGCCACTCTGATTGGATGTAGCTGCTGCTTAGCTGGTCTAGCTGTTCTGTGAATTGTACAATGAATTCACATAGTAATGGCTGTTACTATATTAGGTATAATGACATCTAGAAGGATGTCTGCAAGTAGTTGCTTTTATTATCATTTTCCAAATCCACCAGGCGGAGGGGCGCGCTCTGAGCTGCTACCCACTGAGAAGGTGGCCCCTGGTCCATGATGTAGGTTATGTGGGCTGCAGAGTAGAGTCTGGGGAGTGGCTTTGCTTAGAGCGGGGTTCTGCTTAATAGCTTTGCCCATTACCGACCCACCCTCTCTGCCCTTGCCCAGCTGCAGAAGGCTGCCGACCCCTGGGTCCTGAAGCACTCGGAGCTGGAGAAGCAGGACAACAGCTGGAAGGAGGTGAGTGGGGTGGCTGCTGCCATGTTATCTTGGCCCCTGGCTATACCATAAAAGTCCCTGCACGTGGGGGACATGACAGAAGTTGCTAACCCTGTCTCACGGGTCACACCCTTGCACCTTGGGCCCCTCAGCCTTAGAGTCTGTGTCTCATGGTTCCTGCCTCAAAAAAAAAAAAAAAAAGACAAAGAATACCCAGGGACTGGGCTAAGTGAGGGAGTAGGGTTGAGGAGGGAGAAGACAAGCCCACCGCCAGCTGAGCAGGGGCCACTGGATGCTTTGTTGCAGTCACCACATTTGGATTAAATTCTAAGTGGTCCCTTTCCTTGGGTGGGTCACTCTTGGAGCTCTGATTGGCCCAGCCTGGATCACATTTGGTGGAGGAATTAGATGCAATGCAGCCAGAAACTGACCATGCTAGAATGATGACATCGTTCCTGCTCTCCAGATGAGGAGATTCAGGCATTGAGGTCCGGGCTGGTCTCGCGTTCCATGCCCTTAGTGCTCTCGTGGCCGGAACTGACCCTTCCTATCTCTCCTCCTTGACAGACACGCAGTGAGAAGATCCACGACAAGGAAGCTGTTTCCGAAGTTGAGCTTGGAGGAAACGGGTTAAAGAGGTGCTTGCATCCTGGTCCCCCGCTCTGCCTCTCTGTCCCGCCCCACAGCCTCACCCCTCTTCGCTCCCTGCTGGGCCCTGCACCCACTCTGCCTGCTTTTGCTGCAGCCCTGCCCCGCCCCTTTGCCCTCTTCCTGCTGCCACCCTCCCCGCATCTGAGTTGGGAGAGCATCGGGATATGGTTTCTCTGGAACCTGAACCACGCAGGAGCTGGAAAGCTTGGGGCAGTGGGAATTCCAGGCTGCTGCATGTTGTTTGAGTCTGGGAATGGAACACAGGTGGAAGCAAACCATTTAGCTCCTCTTGGGATTCTTTTCTCCTGTCTCTGGAGTGAGGAGAGTCGAGATGGACCTCCATTCCTGGGATTATTGAGCAGCATCCTTTGGGCCCAGCCCTGTGCTGTGGCCAAGGAGACCCCCACCCCAAGACTGTAAGGACCACGTCTCCACTGTTAGGAAACCCATGAAAGGAGTCAGGGAAACAGAACCCTCAGCTGCCATCAGACCAGCCCAGAAGCAAGGCAGGCAGGACAGGCTGGAGCCAGAGGGCCAGGTTTGAATGCTAACCCTGCCAGTTCTAGCTCTATGACCTTGACCTTGAGCAGTACTTCCCATCTCTGTCTAGTGGGGATGATATGAGCTGCCTCTTGGAGTTCATCAGAGTGGTCTGACACATGCATTTCCATGTGCCTGGCACGTTCAGTGATTCAGGCAATATGTGTGCCAGGAGCTTCATGGCATCTTAGTTTGGGTTCCCCCATAAGCAAACTCTGAGACAAGGATTTAAGTGCAAATGGTTTATTTGGGACAGAATTTCAGGAAACACTTGGAAGTGAGACAAGGAAGGGAAGGCAGCCAATAAAAGGAGCTTCAACCAGGTTATCCCACGGGCAACTGGAGTTCAGGCTGTCGGAGGAACTCAGGGAGCCAGAGTAGAACGTGCAGCTTAGAGTCATCCCGCCCGAGAAACAAGGAGGCTGGGGCACTTGTTCACCATATCCCACCTATTGTTTGTCGAGGGCTGTGCTTAGGGGCATTAACTCATTAACTCTGTGCTATTTCTAGCTTCGGTTTGGGTTGTTGGTTTTTTTTTTGAAATGGAGTTTTGCTCTGTCTCCCGGGGTGGAGTACAAATGGCACGATCTTAGTTCGCTGCAACCTCTGCCTCCCAGGTTCAAGTGATTCTCCTGCCTCAGCCTCCTGAGTAGCTGGGGTTACAGGCGCACACCACCACGCTCGGCTAATTTTTGTATTTTTAGTAAGAGACAGGGTTTCACCATCTTGGTCAGGCTGGTCTCAAATTCCTGACCTCAGGTGATCTGCCTGCCTCAGCATCCCAAAGTGCTGGGTCTAGCTTCTTCTATGTGGAGGACAGCCAAGTATGATCCCACAGGCAGAAAAAAAGCCATCAGGTAGAGAATGGTGGAGTATGCAGTTCAGAGTATGCAGTTTTAGGTGTATAGGTGAAAGTACAGAGAGAGGCCAGGTGCAGTGGCTCATGCCTATAATCCCAGCATTTTGAGAGGCAGAGGCAGGAAGACTGCTTGAGGCCAGGAGTTTGAGACCAGCCTGGGCAACATAGGGAGACCCCCATCTCTACAAAAATTTTTTTTTAAATTAGCCAGGCATTAGGCTGGGCGCGGTGGCTCATGTCTGTAATCCCAGTACTTTGGGAGGCTGAGGCGGGTGGATCACCTGACGTCAGGAGTTCCAGACCAGCCTGGCCAACATCGAGAAACCCCGCCTCTACTAAAAATATAAAAATTAGCCAGACGTGGTAGTGCACGCCTGTAATTTCATCTGCTCCAGAGTCGGAGACAGGAGAATCGCTTGAACCCAGAGGGTGGAAGTTGTAGTGAGCAGAGATCATGCCATTGCACTCCAGCCTGGGTGACAGAACGAGACTCTGTCTCAAAAAAAAAACAAAAAACAAAAAAACACACACACACAATTAGCCAGATATGGTGGTGTACCCCTGTAGTCCCAGCTGCTCTGGAGGCTGAAATGGGAGGATCACTCGGGCCCAGGAGTTTAAGGCTGCAGTGAGCTGTGATATCACCACTGCATTCCAGCCTGGGTGACATTTCAAGACCTGTTTGGGAAAAAAAAAAAAAAAAAGAAAGAAAAGAAAGAAAGAAAATGCAGACAGAATGTGGGGCTGGGCACCAACAACATCTTCTACCAGAGGTGAACAAGACAGTCCTGGTCTCTGCCCTCGCGCAGCACACAGACCAGGGTGGTAGACCAGAGTGTGTCCTCAGTGTTACTTCCACTAATAACCACGTTTCCTCTTGCCCTTTGCAGAACCAAATCTGTTTCCTCCATGTCTGAGTTTGAAAGTTTGCTCGACTGTTCCCCTTACCTTGCTGGCGGAGACGCCCGAGGCAAGAAGCTGCCTAACAACCCTGCCTTTGGCTTTGTGAGTTCTGAGCCTGGGGATCCAGAGAAAGACACCAAGGAGAAGCCTGGGCTCTCATCGAGGGACTGCAACCACCTGGGTGCCCTGGCCTGCCAGGACCCCCCAGGGAGGCAGATGCAGCGCAGCTACACAGCTCCCGACAAGACGGGCATCCGAGTCTACTATAGCCCCCCGGTGGCCCGGCGCCTGGGAGTCCCTGTGGTTCATGACAAAGAGGGCAAGATCATTATCGAGCCCGGCTTCCTCTTCACCACAGCCAAGCCCAAAGAGTCGGCCGAGGCTGATGGGCTGGCTGAGAGCTCCTATGGTCGGTGGCTCTGCAACTTCTCACGGCAGCGCCTGGACGGAGGCTCAGCCAGCAGCCCCTCAGCAGCCGGGCCTAGCTTCCCAGCGGCCCTGCATGACTTCGAGATGTCAGGCAACATGAGTGATGACATGAAGGAGATCACCAACTGCGTGCGCCAGGCCATGCGCTCCGGCTCGCTGGAGAGGAAAGTGAAGAGCACGTCCAGCCAGACGGTGGGCCTGGCCAGTGTGGGCACACAGACCATCCGCACGGTCAGCGTGGGCCTGCAGACCGACCCACCCCGCAGCAGCCTCCACGGCAAGGCCTGGTCACCCCGAAGCTCTTCACTCGTGTCTGTGCGCAGCAAGCAGATCTCCTCCTCCCTGGACAAGGTCCATTCACGCATCGAGCGGCCCTGCTGCTCCCCCAAGTATGGCTCGCCAAAGCTCCAGAGGCGGTCTGTGTCCAAGCTGGATAGCAGCAAGGACCGCAGCCTGTGGAACCTGCACCAGGGCAAGCAGAACGGCTCAGCCTGGGCCCGCTCCACCACCACGCGGGACAGCCCTGTATTGAGAAACATCAATGATGGACTCTCCAGCCTCTTCAGTGTGGTGGAGCACTCAGGGAGCACGGAGTCTGTCTGGAAACTGGGCATGTCTGAGACGCGGGCCAAGCCCGAGCCTCCCAAGTATGGCATTGTGCAGGAGTTCTTCCGTAATGTGTGTGGCCGGGCACCAAGCCCCACCTTGGCAGCAGGAGAGGAGGGCACCAAGAAGCCAGAACCCCTCTCCCCAGCCAGCTACCATCAGCCGGAGGGTGTGGCCAGGATCCTGAACAAGAAGGCAGCCAAGTCGGTCAGCAGCGAGGAGGCCAGACTCACCATGCTCCCCCAGGTGGGGAAGGATGGTGTCCTCCGGGACGGAGATGGAGCCATGGTCCTTCCCAGTGAGGTAGGTGGGTGGGATCTGTCCTTTTTCTTGGTAGGTGGAGTTAGTATATAAGGTCCAAGCTCTTTGGGTTTTTAAGTTCAGAAGTATGGGCTGAGGCGAGCGGATCACCTGAGATCAGGCATTTGAGACCAGTCTGGCCAACATGGTGAAAACCCCAAATACAAAAATTGGCCGGGCGTGGTGGCGTGCATCTGTCATCCCAGCTACTCTGGAGGTTGAGGCAGGAGAATTACTTAAACACAGTAGGCGGAGGCGGCAGTGAGCTGAGATTGTGCCACTGCACTCCAGCCTGGGTGACAGAGTAAGACTCCGTCTCAAAAAATAGATATTTTTTTTATATATTTTTATATCTATATATGTATATAGATGTTTATATATACATATATAGATATAAAAATATATAAATATATAATATAAATATATTTTTATAAATATATAATATATAAATATATAATATATAAAACATATATAATATATAAATACGTATAATATAAATATAAATATATACTTTTACGTATTTATATATAAATAGATATAAATAATATAAATATATCTATATGTTTATATCTATTTATATATCTTTATATATATAAATAAAATAAAAATTCAGGGATATGGCCATGTGTCCCAGGAAGTTCTTATGCTGGTCTGAGGATAGAGTTGGAAGGTCCCAGACCAGGAACAACACACACTTGATGGTCACATGGTCTGAATTCCAAGAGACTAGTGAGCATGGCTTAACTAGCAGCTTTTGCACCACCCATCGGAGACTGCCAGCATCCCCTCCAGGGAGGGGGCGTTACTGCTCTCCCGCAACCTGGTGGTGTGTTGGAGCCAGCTTGTTTGGCTTGTGGGAGCCAATTGTCAGCATCACTGTGGTTCCTTGTTTTTTGTTTTTCTGTTTTTTGTTTTTTGTTTTTTGAGATGGAGTTTTGCTCTTGTTTCCCAGGCTGGAGTGCAATGGTGTGATCTCGGCTCACCGCAACCTCTGCCTCCTGGGTTCAAGTGATTCTCCTGCTTCAGTCGCCCAGGTAGCTGTGATTACAGGCATGTGCCACCACGCCTGGCTAATTTTGTATTTTTAGTAGAGATGGGGTTTTTCCATGTTGGTCAGGCTGGTCTTGAACTCCCGACCTCAGGTGATCCGCCCACCTTGGCCTCCCAAAGTGCAGGGATTACAGGCGTGAGCCACCGCGCCCAACCGCATCTCTGTGTTTAACATGACCTTGGGACCTTGAGATTGGCCGCAGTGGGAGGATTTACAGCATAAAAATTAGTAAACACTACAAATCAGGGCTCCTCCTGTCACTCCTGGAAAACTAATTGTTAAACATTAGCGGACATACCCCCACCCCCATCAAGAATTCACACCTAAGTGCTCATATTTCCTCTGAGAACCTTTTGCTGCATACCCCACTGCTGCTATCAATTTCTTATAAGTTAGTTAGTAAACCTTAAATGTTAGTGAGCATTATTTGAATGTTAGAATGTGCATAAGTTAACTTTGCAGAAAGGGAAGGAAATGTATTTGAAGGATAGCATATTTTATAAAACCCAAGAGTAGGATCCTAATGACCTCAGCAGCTTCTTCCTGTCTTCCTCTCCTCTCTCTTAAGCTTCACCCTCTCTGATATCATATTCCTCCTTTTTCTGTCTTTCTCACTCTGTTGCATTTGCACAAGGACAGGGTGGGCTGTCCCAGCTCTGGCTTTATAACATTTTCCAGTTCAAGCCCCTAGGAGACACTGACACAAATCCCTCTCCCAATTCCACATTTCTGAAAGAAGGAAACTCTGATTGGTGTAGCTAGAGGCAAGTGTACCCGTTGGTCCAGTCAGCTGTGGCTGGGAGTGGTACCATGTGGTCTGCTGTGGACTCAGTGGGGGCACAGAGACATAAGGGCTATGTGTGGAATGGGCTGTGATGGACTTAAACATTCTACTTTTCTATTATTGTACATTTAAGTGGTTTCTAGTTTTTCCCTGTTGTAAATAATGCTGCGTTGTAGGTCGAGGGCAGTGGCTCACGCCTGTAATCCCAGCACTTTGGAAGGCTGAGGCAGGCGGATCATGAGGTCAGGAGATTGAGACCATCCTGCCTAACATGGTGAAACCCCGACTCTACTAAAAATACAAAAAAAAAAAAATTAGCCGGGCAAGGTGGCGGGTGCCTGTAGTCCCAGCTACTCGGGAGGCTGAGGCAGGAGAATGGCGTGAACCCGGGAGGCAGAGGTTGCAGTGAGCTGAGATCGCGCCACTGCACTCCAGCCTGGGCAATAGAGCGAGACTACATGTCAAAAATAATAATAATAATAATAATAATGCTGTGGTGAACATCTTGGTACAAAATCATTTTTTTACATTTCAGATTATTTCCTTAGGTGTAAATTGCAGAAATGAGATTAAAGGATGAAAGACTATAAATGTGGCCAGGCGCAGTGGCTCATGCCTGTAATCCCAGCACTTTGGGAGGTGGAGTTGGGCGGCTCCAAGGTCAGGAGTTCGAGATCAGCCTGGCCAATATGGTGAAACCCTCTCTCTACAAAAATTAGATGGGTGTGGTGGCGGTCGCCTGTAGTCCCAGCTACTCAGGAGGCTGAGGCAGGAGAATCGCTTGAACCCAGGAGGCAGAGGCTGCAGTGAGCCGAGATGGCACCACTGTGCTCCAGCCTGGGTGACAGGTGAGACTCGGTCTCCACAAAAAAAGAATATAAATGTTTTAAAGTTATTTGTTAAATACTGCCAAATTGTTTTTCAAAAGTGTGCCATTTCTATAGCCTCCAGCAGTGTGTGGCAAGTGCGTTACTTTTGTATACTCTTAGTCAGCTGGCTGACATTTTAAAACATCTCTTAAATATTTATTCCTTTTTTGGCCAGGCACAATGGCTCATGTCTCTAATCCCAGCACTTTGGGAGACCGAGGTGGGCAGATCACTTGAGCTAGGAGTTCAAGACCAGTCTGAGCAACATGGTGAGATCTCATCTCTACATTAAAAAAAAAAAAAAAGCGGCCAGGCACGGTGGCTTACGCCTGTAATCCTACCACTTCAGGAGGCCAAGGCAGGTGGATTGGTTGAGCTCAGGAGTTCGAGACCAGCCTGGGCAGCAAAGTGAAACCCCATCTCTACTAAAAAATACAAAAAATTAGCCGGGCGTGGCAGCATATACCTATAGTCCCAGCTACTCGGGAGGCTGAGGCAGGAGAATTGCTTGAAGCTGGGAGGCGGAGGTTGCAATGAGCTGAGAATGCGCCACGGCACTCCAGCCTGGGTGACAGAGCAAGACTCCCATCTTTTTTTTTTTTTTTTTTTTTTTAAAAAAAAGGCCAG
The DNA here is from genome assembly GCF_003255815.1 of Theropithecus gelada. Lineage (NCBI taxonomy): Eukaryota > Metazoa > Chordata > Mammalia > Primates > Cercopithecidae > Theropithecus > Theropithecus gelada. The sequence goes on from NC_037678.1 coordinate 65,839,611, forward strand.
GCATGGTGGCTCACACCTGTAATCCCAGAACTTTGGGAGGCCAAGGCCGGTGGATGACTTGAGGTCAGGAGTTTGAGACCAGCCTGGCCAACATGGTGAAACCCCGTGTCTACTTAAAATACAAAAATTATCTGAGTGTGGTGATGACGCCTGTAATCCCAGCTACTTGGGAGGCTGAGGCAGGATAATTGCTTGAACCCAGGAGGTGGAGGTTGCGGTGAGCCAAGGCCATGCCATTATACTCCAGCCTGGGCAGCAGAGCGAAACTCCATCTGAAAAAAAAAAAAAAAAAAGCCAGGCATGGTGGTGCTGCGTGCCTGTGGTCCCAGCTGCTTGGGAGACTGAGGAGGGAAGATCCCTAAAGCCCTGAGGTTGAGGCTGCAGTAAGCCATGATTGTGCCGCTGCACTCCAGCCAGGGCAACAGAGCAAGAGACCCTGTCTCCAAAAAGAAAAAATATATTTATTTCTTTTTTTGTAATTTTTTTTTTTTTTTTTTTTGAGACAGAGTCTCACACATTCTGTTACCCAGGCTAGAGTGCAGTGGTACGAGCAACCTCCACCTCCTGGGTTCAAGCGATTATCCTGCTTCAGCCTCCCAAGTAGCTGGAACTGAAAGCCTGAGCCACAGCGCCTGGCTAAGTTTTGTGGTTTTTGTAGAGATGGGGTTTCACCATGTTGGCCAGGCTGGTCTCAAACTCCTGACCTCAGGTGATCCACCCGCCTCAGCCTCCCAAAGTGATGGGATTACAAGCATGAGCCACTGTGCCTGGCCTATTTTTGTAACTTTTGAAAAACTGTTAAGTTTGGCCTGGCGCAGTAGCTCACGCCTGTGATCCCATCACTTTGGGAGGCTGAGGCGGGTGGACCACCTGAGGTCAGGAGTTTGAGACCAGCCTGGCCACCTTGGTGAAACCCCATCTCTACTAAAAATAAAAAAAATAGCCAAGCATGGTGGCAGGCGCCTGTAATCCCAGCTACTTGGGAGGCTGAGGCACGAGAATCTCTTGAACCTAGGAGGCAGAAGTTGCAGTGAGCCAAGATCGCACCACTGTACCCCAACCTGGGCAACAGGGCAAAACTCCATCTCCAAAAGAAAACTCCCAAAACTATTAAGTTTAATATTTATACTTAGCATACTGTAAGAGTATAGCTCACTGAATTCTCATAAACTGAACACAGCCACTACAATAGTCTGGGTTCTCTAGAGAAACAGAACCAAGAGGATAGAGAGAGAGTATAGGGCAAGGAGAGAGAGAAAGAGAGAGATTCATTGATTATAATGAAATGGCTCATGTGATTCTGGAGTCTGGCAAGTCCCAAGATTTCAGGGTGAATCAGCAAGTGGAGACCCAAGAGAGCCAATGGTTTAGTCCAAAGACCTGGAACCAAGAAAGCTGGTCGTTTAGTTTCACTCCAAAGGCCAACAGCCCAGTGACCTAGAAAGAGCAGATGTTTCACTTCAAGTCTGAAGGCAGGGCCTCGCAGTGGCTCACACCTATAATCCCAGCACTTTGGAAGGCCGAAAGAGGTGGATTGCTTGAGGCCAGGAGTTTGATACCAGCCTTGCCAACATAGCAAAACCCTGTCTCTACTAAAAAAATACAAAAATTAGCTGGGCATGGTGGTGCGTGCTTATAGTCCCAGCCACTTGGGAGATTGAGGCATGAGAATTGCTTGAATCCAGGAGGCAGTGAGCCAATATCGCACCACTGCACTCCAGCCTAAGCAAGAGAGTGAGACTCTGTCTCAAATAAATAAATAATAAAGTCTGAAGGCAGGAAAAAAGCAAGTGTCTCAGTCTGAAGGCTGCTGGGCAGGAAGAATTCTCTTACTTGAGGGAGAGTAAGCCCTCTTGTTCCGTTCAAGCCTTTAACTGACTGGATGGGGTTCATGTTAAGGAGAATTTACTTTTTTTTGAGACGGAACCTCACTCTGTCATCCAGGTTGGAATGCAGTGGCGTGATCTTGGCTCACTGCAACCTCTGCCTCCCAGGCTCAAGCGATTCTCGTACCTCAGGCTCCCAAGTAGCTGGGATTACAGGCACACACCACCATGCCTGGCTAATTTTTTATTTTTAGTAGAGATAGGGTTTTACCACGTTGGCCAGGCTGGTCTTAAACTCCTGATCTCAAGTGATCCGCCCACCTCAGCCTCCCAAAGTGGTGGGATTACAGAGGTGAGCCACTGCGCCTGACTGAGAATTTCGATGTTAGTCTCATCTCAAAACACTCACAGAAACACCCAGAACAATGTTTTACCAAATATCTCGGCACCCAGTCATGTTGATATATAAAAGTAACCATCACTTCCATATAACCAGTACCACATCAAGAAACAACAGCACAAAGCTGGCTGGATTTTGAATGTTGATTTTCAAGTTGATCCAAATATTGTCCAGTATGTAAAATGTGCGTGCTACCCATTGACCCAGTAGTTCTTTTAGGAATGTAGCCTGTGGAAATATTCACAGACATGGATAAAGAAAAATAAAAAGAGGCTGGGCTCACGCCTGTAATCCCAAGGCTTTAGGAGGCCAAGGCAGGCAGATCACCTGAGGTTGGGAGTTTGAGACCAGCCTGACCAACACCGAGAAACCCCATTTCTACTAAAAATACAAAATTAGCCGGGCATGGTGGCGCATGCCTGTAATCCCAGCTACTTGGGAGGCTGAGGCAGGAGAATCACTTAAACCCGGGAGGCGGAGGTTGCGATGAGCTGAGATTGTGCCATTGCACTCCAGCCTGGGCAACAAGAACGAAACTCCGTCTCAAAAATAAAGAAATAAATAAATAGAAAAATAGAGAGAGAGGGGAGGAAATCAAAGCTCAAGAGAGGTTAAGTAACTCTGCCAAGGTCACACAGCTAGTAATTGGCAAAGCTGGGATTTTAACCAAGCAGCTTGGCTCTATCGCAGCACTTTTATGTGATTTATTTTGTATTTATTTATTTATTTTTGAGATAGAGTCTCACTCTGTTGCCCAGGCTGGAGTGCAGTGGCATGATCTCGGCTCACTGCAAGCTCTGCCTCCTGGGTTCACGCCATTCTCCTGCCTCAGCCTCCCGAGTAGCTGGGACTACAGGCGCCCACCACCACGTCCGGCTAATTTTTTGTATTTTTAGTAGAGACGGGGTTTCACTGTGTTAGCCAGGCTGGTCTCAATCTCCTGACCTCGTGATCTGCCTGCCTCGGCCTCCCAAAATGCTGGGATTACAGGCGTGAGCCACCACGCCCAGGCCTTTTTATTTTTTGAAAAGATGGGGTGTCACTCTGTTGCCCAAGCCAGAGTCCAGTGGCACAATCATAGCTCACTGCTGCCTTGACCTCCTGGGCTCAAAGGATCCTCCTGTCTCAGCCTCCCACATGGCCTAGCCCAGCAGCACTTTTTTTTTTTTTTTTTGAGATGGAGTCCCACTCTGTGCCCCAGGCTGGAATGCAGTGATGTGGATCTCAGCTCACTGCAACCTCCACCTCCTGGGTTCAAGCAATTCTCCTGCCTCAGTCTTTGAGTAGCTGGGACTATAGGTGCGTGCCACCATGCCCAGCTAATTTTTGTATTTTGAGTTGAGATGGGGTTTCACCATGTTTGCCAGCCTGGTCTCAAACTCTTGACCTCAGTTGATCCTCCTGCCTTAGCCTCCCAAAGTGCTGGCATTACAGGTGTGAGCCACCATAACCAGCTGCCCAGCAGCACTTTTTTTTGTTGTTTTTTTGGTTTTTTTTTTTGAGATGGAGTCTCTCTGTTTCACCCAGGCTGGAGTACAGTGGTGCAATCTCAGCTCACTGCAGTCTCCACCCCTCCTGGGTTCAAGCGATTCTCCTGCCTCAGCCTCCTGAGTAGCTGGGACTATAGGTTCACGCCACCACGCCCAGCTAATTTTTAGTAGAGATGGGGTTTCACCGTGTTGGCCAGGATGGTCTCGATCTCCTGATCTCGTGATCTACCCGCCTCAGCCTCCCAAAGTGCTGGGATTACAGGCGTGAGCCACCACGCCCAGCAGCAGCACTTTTGATCATTATTTCTGTTTATTGGTAATAGTAAAAAATTAGAAACTACCCAAATGTACATCAAAAGTGAATTTGGGCCAGGCACAGTGGCTCACGCCTGCAATCCCACCACTTTGGGAGGCTGAGGGGGCAGATCACTAGAGGTTAGGGGTTTGAGACCAGCCTGACCAACATGCTGAAGTCCCATCTCTACTAAAAATACAAAAATTAGCTAGACGTGGTGGCACACACTTGTAATCTTAGCTACTTGGGAGGCTGAGGTGCAAGAATCACTTGAACCCGGGAGGTGGAGGTTGTAGTGAGTCAAGATTGTGCCACTGCATTCCAGCCTGGGCAACAGAGCAAGATTCTGTCCAAAAAATAAAAAAATTTAAAAAGTGAATTGGGTACATAAATCAGTTATTTCTATCTGGTGAAATGGTATAGAGACACTAAAAAAGAAGGAGATCGGACAGGCATGGTGGCTCATGCCTTTGGGAGGCATGAGCACCCAAAGGTGCTAATTCCAGCAGTTTGGGAGGCTGAGGCAGGAGGATCGTTTGAGCCCAGGAGTTCAAGACCAGCCTAAGCAACATAGTGAGACCCTGTCTCAAATGGAAAAAAAGTGATAAAAAGGAAGGAAATCTAGACATACCTAGTGACAGAAAAGTGTTCATGTTTTACAGTTGCAAAATAAGTTGTCATTTTGGTAAATGTATGTTGAGAATCTCTTTGGTGTACAGGACCATGGACAGTGTCCACTGTCCTCTCTGTATAGCCTAGAATATATTACAATGAATATCCATTACTGCTCTAATGGGAGAAGAACAATAGAAAGAAAAAATTGGTCCAGTGAGGAGCTTCAGCCCTTGGGAACTGGTTTATGGCTGAGTCTCAGTTCCTTGCTTGGCTCATCACCCAGCGCACGGTGGCCCATATCTCCTGGCTCCTCTTGACTTCCTGCCTCCCTCTTCCTAGGATGCTGTTTGTGACTGTAGCACCCAGTCTCTCACCTCCTGCTTCGCCCGTTCGTCCCGCTCTGCCATCCGCCACTCTCCTTCCAAGTGCAGGCTGCACCCTTCAGAGTCCAGCTGGGGTGGGGAGGAGAGGGCAATCCCCCCCAGCGAGTGACCGAGCAGCCAAATTCCCCGCCTCAACCAGCCAAGCCCCTGGATAGCAGAAGGGAACCAGCAGAGACGAGACGAGGTGAGGCGAGGGGCTGTGTCCTCAGCATTGCCTGGCCCTGGAGGGACAGCAGCGATGCCACTGCCAGAATGCAGCTTTCACATCAAGGTAAAGCCGGGTCTCCTGCTGGCCCCTGGGTGGTTAGCTCCGACTTCCCAGGGGAAGGCAGTGAGTGGGAGAGAGACCAAAACTGGGCTTCCCAAGCATCCACTGAGAGATCCGTCAAGAGCCGATCCCTGGGTTCTAAGAGAGAGCCTTGCCTGGTTCTGCCCATGCCTCCCTCTTGGAAGAGCCCAAGAAGGATACATGTCTGGCCATGCCTTTGGGGAAAAGGAGTCAGAGAGATGTTTCCTGCTGACCATCCACCCCTTCATTCAGGAGGAGACACTGCTGAGAAGAACAGGCTTTGCTCTAGGGCTCCATGTTGGGTTCCTGGTGGAGCACTGCTGGGCATCATCACCATCACCTCCTTCTCTCCACCACCTCCTCCTCCCAGGCCCACTGCTCTAGATTGCTGGGACACTAGGGGGCATGATAGGGCAGTAGCCAGGGCCAAGTATCTGCTTGGAGTCCTGGAGCCCTGGATCTCCCTGCCCATAGCCTGGATGCAGCAAGAGCTGGGAGGCAAAGTGGAAATCTGCAGGGCTCAGGGTTGGGGAGTGATTGCAATTGCCTTCCTTGCCAAAGTGACTTGGGACCCCAGTGTTCCCAGCAGACCCTTTGAGGATAGAAATAGGTAGAGTCAGTCTCAAGACCTGGTGCATAGATAAATGCCTGAATACACTGCCTTGATCTCGATCTCAGAGGCCTCTCCCTGGCACCCTAAGAGGGGGGAGGCACTACATCTCCACTGTGTTTACATCCTGCAGCTGGTAGGGGGGCAAAGATATTCCCAGTAAGAGACTCTTGGTTGGCCAGGTCAGGCCCAGGAGAACACAGAGAGGCCAGAGCCCAGGACACAGCAATAGACTGGGGCCTGGAAACACATATCTTGCCTAGATTGTTTATTTGAATTTTTCATACTATAAATATTTAAGGTGATTTACTTTATTTTAATAATTTAATTTACCCCAAAGTCCTTAAGGTAATTTATTGGAGGTTGAAACATGCATTCTTGCCACTGGGACAACATGGGGCTTCTAATGGCATGGACAGCCACGGGGTCCCCCGGGTGGACAAGGCAGCTTGGCAGCCAGGTTTGGAGACCTGGTCTCCTGGTCAGTTTTGGAGGGCCCCTCAACAGAGCTGGAGCCCTGTACCCCAACACTGCTGGCCATGTGGCCTCAGAACACTACTTATTACTCAATGCCTGGTACTTGGCCAACCCCAGCTGTCAGTCTGTAAATACTCACTGACAAGGTGGAGGGCTGAACAGCCATCACCACTCCCCAGACATTCTCCTTGTCTGTCTCATTTCCCTCCCTCCCTCTGACACCTTTCTTCATGAGTTGAATGTGGATTACTAAGGCTCTATCAAGAGCGTGGAGATCCTTCCAAGTTTCCCAAATGAGAACTCGCAGGAAAACAGGACTGAACTTTGATAATGTTGTTTATCGCAGCTTTGCACATAAACCTGAGTGTCTCCCAGCCTGCCTCGGTTCTCACCAGCCTGCCAGCCTTTTCACCAGCCTCTCTCCTTAGCCTTATGGCCTTTCACGGCTCTTCTCCCTGCCCCAGCTCTGCTGCCTGCCCTTTCTCACGTCCTTCGTGAGCTGCCTGAGCTATTGGTTGGATTTCAACGTGGCTCATTGCAGCATGTGGGGGAGTGCCTCCCATGGCCTCCCCTTGGTGCCGGTGAACCCCTTTTGGTTGCACACATGCTCCCCCGACACACATAGACATGCAGCCTTCCTGTAACTGACTGGGGACCCAGAGTGGAAACACCAGGATGGATCAGCTTGTCTGCAGAATTGCCCATCAGGAAGACCAAAAGCCAGTAGCTTTGCTGATTTGCCCCCAGGACTCTGGAGGCGCCCATGCACTCCCACCTCCACCTGCCAGTTCCCAGACCCATCCATTCGGGATCACCTGGACCAGTTACCCCAAGTCCTGCATCTCCCTTCCCTGCAGGCTGAACACCAGGGTCATGCCAGTCCTGCCAGCCACTTCCTCCATGCCCCAGTGACTTGTGTGGGCAGAGCAGGCAGCCAGTGGAGCTGTGGGCCAGTTCCACTCTGGGATGCTGCTGCTCTCACCCATGAGGTCAGGGGGGCCCGCCAAGGTTATCTCCAGGTGAGGGGATTCACATCAGGCCACATGTCACCAGAGGCCTTCTGCCACCTCCCAGAGCGACAGAGAGCCAGGGAGGCTGCGTACCCAGCCTCGGGGAGAAATCCCCGTGGGACATGAGCCCCAAGACCTACGGACCACTCAGCCTTACCATCATACTATCCAAGATTGTCCTTGCCATCTTCGTTGTCTCAGCCAGACCTTGGTTTTTCGTAAAGCCCCCGTTTCTACTTCCTGCATGCCACTGTGCAAGGCCACTCATCACTGTTCCTGCAGAAGCCTCCGGACGTGGGGCTGGATGGGGTTGAAAACGTTACATGTAAATATTGGTTTGGTTCGGTTTTTAGCATTTTACTTGGTAACTGGTTGTGTTTTCTTTTTTGGGGTGGGGGGATTGGTTTGTAAAAACTCTCTACTCTTTTGGAATGTAATTTCTAAGTTTGTTTCTTTCTTCAAATGCCTTTTAAGTCTTGGTAACATTCCCAAAGCAGAAAACTGCCTGACCCGCAGTGGGGATTCCCTGGAGAATCGGGGTCCCAAGAAGGAATGCTGCCCTTCTCGCACCCTTCCTCCCCCTCCTCCTGCCTCTCCGCCTTTCACTGCTAGCCCCTTCCTTCTCCTCCTTTATCCTTCTTTCTCCTTTCCCCATCTCCACTCTCTCTTCAACCAAAGTCCCAAGGAACCCTCGGGTCCCAATCCCCCATAGACCACTTGGCTTGGGTCCATGGGGTTGGCACCAGTTGGTTGGGGGAAATGGGGCACCAGTTGGCATGATTGGCCCTAAACTGGGAAACCTCATGTTTCATATGTCTGACCTCTTTCCAGAGCCATATCAGCCCCTTTCGGAATGATGACTTCATTGGAATGCAAATCAAGTCATTTCGGTGCATCACTGGCTCTTTTTTTTTTTTTTTTTTTTTGAGACGGAGTCTTGCTCTGTCGCCCAGGCTGGAGTGCAGTGGCCGGATCTCAGCTCACTACAAGCTCCACCTCCCGGGTTCACGCCATTCTCCTGCCTCAGCCTCCCGAGTAGCTGGGACTACAGGCGCCGCCACCTCACCCGGCTAGTTTTTTGTATTTTTTAGTAGAGAAGGGGTTTCACTGTGTTAGCCAGGATGGTCTTGATCTCCTGACCTCGTGATCCGCCCGTCTCAGCCTCCCAAAGTGCTGGGATTACAGGCTTGAGCCACCGCGCCCGGCCCCCGTCACTGGCTCTTATACCTGCATGCACGAGACATCAGAATCCAATTCCCTGACCCTGTGCCAGCCCTTTCCCCCAGTTTATTTCCCACCAAAAGCTGACCTTAAGAGGTCTTGCTTTCTATGAACTCAAGATGGAGCCCACCTGTAGGCATCCCCAGGGCCACTGTTCTACAAGTTGGCTTCCGATGTGACAAGGCCAAGGGCTCAAAGACCTGACCCTCTTACACCCTGTGCTGACATGGTTCCATCACGTCCACCCACATGCACTTTTATGGTTTCATCACCCAGCCTCTTCTCCTCTGGCCCACCCAGCGTCCAGGCTCTTTCTCCCTCTCCCCTCCTATCTAGAATGTCCCCTGCTTCTAGCCTCACCAGACCCCCCAAGCTCCCACTACTTCTTCCTTAATAATAGTAATAATAATTGTCATCATCATCCCCTACACATCCCACCTAAAGCACTTTACTATTTAGAAAACGTGTCCCCTGGCTGGGCACGGTGGCTCACTCCTGTAATCCCAGCTCTTTGGGAGACTGAAGTAGGCGGATCACTTGAGGTCAGGAGTTCAAGGCCAGCCTGGCCAACGTGTTGAAACCCTGTCTCTACTAAAAATACAAAAAATGAGCTGAGTGTGGTGGTGTACACCTGTAATCCCAGTTACTCGGGAGGCTGAGGTGGGAGAATCGCTTGAGTCCAGGAGACAGAGGTTGTGGGAGCAGAGATCGTGCCACTGCACTCTAGCCTGGACGACAGAGTGAGACCCTGTCTCAAAAAAGAAATTGTTTCCCACCCCACATCTCCTTCAGACCTCTCAGGGACAACTCGTGGAGGCAGCCTTGGTAGGACATGGGTTAGTGCACCCATTTTGCAGATGAGGAAACTGAGGCACAGTTCTCATCCCAGAGCACAAGAAGTCTCACTGAGTTTAGATGAGAACTTGAGTCCAACTCTGTCCTGTTTGCTGTGCAAATCCACTGCCCTACTGGGCGCTTTTTGTGGGTCCAGAATACCCAGAATATGCTGCTGGCCAACCCAGGCATAAAACAAGTCCATTCCAGATCACTGAGCCTGTGTATGCCAGAGGGTGATCTGAGGTCCCCATTCAGCAGAATTCTCTGAGGGCATGTTCAGAATGCAGATTCCTGGACCCCACCTTGAATCTGCATGCTTAACAAACTCTCCTGGGGTTGGGGGGTGGGCGCAGCGGTCACACCTGTAATCCCAGCACTTTCGGAGGCCGAGGCGGGTGATCACTTGAGCTCAGGAGTTCGAGACCAGCCTGGCCAACCTGGTGAAACCCAGTCTCTACTAAAAATACAAAAATTAGCCAAGTGTGGTAGCACATGCCTGTAATCCCAGCTATTCAGGAGACTGAGGCAGGAGAATCACTCGAACCCCGGGGGGAGCAGAGGTTGCAGTGAGCCGAGATTGTGCCAATGCATTCTAGCCTGGGCAACAGAACGAGTCTTGTCTCAAAAAACAAAACAAAACAAAACAAAAACCGCCCTCCCAGGGGGATCCTGGGCACTATTGGCCACACCATTGGTGTTCTTGGCCCTGATCATTAGGCTATCTTTCTTTTTTAAGTTTTTTTAAATTTAGTTTTTATTTTATTTATTTATTTATTATTTATTATTACTATTATTATTATTTTAGAGACAGGGGGTCTCCCTATGTTGCCCAGGCTGGTTTCAAACTCCTGGGCTCAAGTGATCTGCCCTTCTTAGCCTCCCAAAGTGCTGGGGTTCCAGGCATCAGCCACCGTGCCAGGCCATCTTCCTTTTTCTTTTTTTTTTTGAGACAGAGTCTTGCTCTGTCGCTCAGGCTGGAGTACAGTGGCACCATCTTGGCTCACTGCAGCCTCCACCTCCCTGGTTCAAGCAATTCTCCTGCCTCAGCCTCCCAAGTAACTGGTATTACAGGTGCGTGCCACCATGCCTGACTAATTTTTGTACTTTTAGTAGAGACAGGGTTTCACCATGTTGGCCAGGCTGGTCTTGAACTCCTGACCTCAGGTGATCCACTCACCTTGGCCTCCCAAAGTACTGGGATTACAGGCATGAGCCACTACGTCCAGCCTTATCTTTCTTTTAACCAAGAAACATGATGCCGTATCTTAAAAAGAGCACTAAGCCCTGAGCAGGGACTTAAGGGATCGAGTCCCCAACCAAACTGATTTTATTACTCAAAAAGGATTTTCAAAAAGGATCAGAGGCTATTTACAATGTTAGTCAGAGGGGTTCAATAAAATAAAAATAGGAAGTAAAAAAAAAAGACAAATTATTATCTAAATCTAACTGGTGTAATTCCCATAATCATGCAATTAAATTTTACTCTTGAGTTTCCTGGCAGCCATGGTAAAAAGAAACACATCAGGATTTATAATTTTCATCATCCAATTATGGGAAGCAAGCATGTTTGCCCCAGGAGATGAACTCTTCTACTAATTTATAGCATGTATCCTTTCATCTAGCCACTGAGCCAGTTGGTGAGTCAACGGGTGAACCTAAGATGCAACGATGTTTTCCAGGTGACTATTTAAAAAGTAAAAAATCCACCGACGTGAATGACCTTGGCAAGATCATGTGGCTAGTCTATACCTCAGTTTCCCCGTCTATAAAGTGAAGATAACGTCCCACCCCATGTAACTGTGGTGAGGACCAACTGCAACACTGTGCCTGCAAGTCCCCTTGGAAAAGTGTAAGGTTCTACACAAATGGAGAGTGGTCTGACCACACTCAGTGTCCCCAGCCCAGCCTTTCAGTGCCCTGGCCCTGGGATGGGGGACAATACCCTCCTTACCCCATTCACTAGTCTTCATGAATAGCAAGGAGGCCATAACATAATTTGGTCTAAACCCCTTCCTTTTTAAAAAAATTATGGCAAAATATGCATAACATTAAATTTTCCATTTTAAAGATTTCTAAGTGGCTTGAAGTACATTCACAACGTGTAACCGCCACCTCCAGAACTTGTTCATCACCCCAAACTGAAACTCTGTACCCACTAAACAATAACTCCCCATTCCCCCTGTCCCCAGCCCCTGGTAACCTCTATTCTACTTTTTTTTTTTTTCCTCTGTGGATTAGCCTATTCTAGGTATCTCTTTTAAGTAGAATCATACAGTATTTGTCCTTTTGTGTCCAGCGCCCTCATTTTTTGAGATAAGGAATCAGGTCCAGAGAAGGCAGTGGCTCACCCAAGGTCACACAGCAAACCACAGGCAGAGCCAAGACCAGAACCCAGGTTTCCTGACTCCCAACAGGTCTTGCATCCCCAGTAGTGAATGAGACACTGCTTCGACTTTCTGTAATCTTGGTTTAGCCCCTTCCTCTCTCTGGGCTCAGTCTGTTTCCTACCAGTCACCCATTCTTTCTTTATCATCTCCCTCCAAAGTCTCTTGTCCTCCTGCCTCTTTTTCTCCTTGGCTGGTTCCTACCAGCAGATGGAGTGGCCCTGGCCCATGCCAGATTTTCTTCTTCTGGGTCTGGGGCTCACTGTAGAATTCAGCCCTCAGTCCTCCCAGGATGTTCTTCCCAGCACTGCTCCCTCCTGCGGATTTTCCTGTAACCTCAGTAACTCGCTTCCCATCCCCCTGCTTCCTACCAGGGAAGCCTTCCTGTCGCGTCTGTGGTTTCCCAGCTCTGATATTTGCTCTCAAATGTGGTGGTGTCCTGGTTCTGTGTTTATTTATTTTGTGTTTTCTCACACCAAAAAAAAAAAAAAAAAAAAAAAAAAAAGCCTCTTCCTCCAATGCATCAGGAGGCACCAGCCCTGCCAGGCCTTCTCATTGGGCTCACCCCTCCCCAGCAACCCCTGAGTCCCACCCTTGAGCCATGCTGTCTTCTCTGTAAGCAGCCTGCCAGCAGCAGCCCCAGCACTTTGCAGTGGGCGTGTGTGTGGTGGTGGGTGGGGGGCTTGGATCCCTCCTTTTTCCTGCTCTGCCCTACCCAGTCCCAGATGGCCTTGGTTGTAAAGCAGGTGCTGCTGACAGGTTCTTCTCTCCCTGTCCCTGGTCATCGATCCATCTCTTTGTCCATTCGGTATCCAACCATCCTCTCCATTCTCCTCTGGACCTCACCACTCTCAGAGCTGCTTGTCCTGGCAGAATCTACAGTTCACCCCGACTCTACCCCTTACCCCTCCCAACCCAACAGTATTTGCAGTTTGCAAAACCCACAGACCCAAGGTCCTAAGGGGAGTGAGGACATGATGCTGGGCCCATGTCTCCTGCTCAGGGCTTCTCTCCACCGCCAGCCCTGCCGCTCCTTCCTCACCCTCCTTGGAGCCTCCTCTGCTGCTTGTCTATCCCAATGGCCCTGCTCCCCTCCTTTGTTGCCCTTCACCAGCTTTCTGGACACCATGCCCTGAGGAAGGGACCTTTAGTTTTCTCTAAACATCTTTGAAGGGCTGAAGCAGTCAGGGCCAGCTGCCTTGTCACTCTTTATTTGGAAGCTACTCAAACCATTCCCAAGAAGAGGGGCCTCAGCTGGCAATCTGGAAACCTGGCCCAGGTCTGGGCAGGTGTCTTCACTTCTCCTACCCTCCCAGTCTTGTGATCCTGTGATGAGCACCAGGATGGTCCTGTGGGCCCTAGAGCACCCCTCCTGCTGTAGGGTCTTGCAGCCCATCCATTCTCTACTGGGCCCTGGTATCCTGGCTCCTCTCAGCTCTGCCGCTGATCTCTGTGCCTTAGTTTACTTCTCTGCACGGGGGACTCACCCCAAGACCATTTCCAGCAGCTTCCCAGGTGATGTCATACCCCAAGGCTGGGCTTTGCCAGCTGTGACCCAGCTCCTTAGTGCTGCCCAGGAGGCACCAGGTTGCTGAGAATGAGGTGACTGCGGGCACCATTCTCAGCCAGTGGTTCTTGTATTGCATTCCAGCAGCAGGGATATCACCTGGGAACTCGATAGAAGTGCAAATTATTGGCCCCACCCAAGACTCACTGAATTAGAGCTTATGGAGTGGGGCCTTACAAGCTGGGATTTTAAGGAGCTCTCCAGATGATTCTGACATGCATAAGAATATGCCAACTGCTGATCTGGGCTAGCTATTAGTATAGCCTGGGGAGGGACTGGGACTGGCTAGGCCAAGAACAGGTGGAAAACACCAGCCTCATCTGGACTCCTGAGATTGGGAATCACCGCCAACAAAAACCAACCCTATAGTCGCTCCTCTCGGAAGAGGAAGAGAAGTTGGAGGGCCTGGAGAAAGCATACATCGTTTCTTTCCCTGCTTCTGCACTTGTCTCGGTTTTACAAAAGGCTGTGTGGATGGTGCCAGCCAGGGAGGGTGTGGGAGTCCTGGGGAGGCAGGAGGCAGAAGACCCTGACTGTTTATCCCTTGGGAACCTCACCATAGGCCAGATAGCCCCTCTTCAAATGGAAAGAAATCTTAACTCCACAAGGAAAGAATCCGAAATCCCCAGTTCCTCCTCCTCCCAACCCCAGGGATACCTTGTAGACAGTGCCAAAAAACAGCTCCAACCCCCAGCAGCTGGGCAGAGAGCCAGAAGCTGCCCTTCCTCCTCATCCTGGCCCCTCCCCAGCCCCCGCCAATACTGTGAACCCCCTTCCCACTCAGCCTGGTTTCCTGGTGAGGGTCCTGCAGTCGTGGGCCCTGGGGGACCCCCAGGGCAAGGCCCATGGGAGGGAAGGGACCAAGGGCATCCTTGGGCCAACTGTCCACCTCTCTTGTCCACTGTTCTCTCCTTTCCACTTCTGTCTTCAAAAGGCTCCTTCCCAGGATGGATCGGGTGCTAGGACAACTGCAGTCCAATCCACCAGCTCTCCCTGCCCCTGTGTCTTATTTCAGACATGAGAATAACTGTACAGTGTAAACTTATAAAGCGTTTTTAATGGTTGTAGATTGGAAATAAAGTATGTCATATGAACAGTTGCCGTGGACTTGGCCTCCTCTCTGATTTTTCTAATGAGGTGGGTGGGGGCCCCAGCAGATTTGAAACCGAACTTTTCCCCACTCCCAGCTGCCTGGGAAGTGGGGAGCCCAGGGAGTGCCACAGTCAGCTGGCTGCTTTGAAGTCACGTGGGAGGGGCCGCCAGGTGTTCTGGCTGCTGCCTGCTGATACTTCAGCGTTTCCCACACAGTGTGATGTGAACACTGAGAAACAAATGCAGTCTTCAAAAAGAAGAAAAATAGAATTGAACCACAAAGGACTTTAACAATTTTATGCAAAAAAAAAGATACTTTTAGATGTGTGTCAATTGTCTATTGAAATGTAATTAATTATTCCAAAACATTTCTTATACCCCACAGATGCTATGGGTCAGGAATTTGGGAGCTGGGTAGTTCTGATTCAAGGTCTCAGGAGGTTGCAGTCAGTTGTCAGTCAGGCTACAGTCATTTGAATGCCTGATGGACTGATGGACTGGAAGATCCATTTGCAAAGTAGCTACTTCTCATGGCTGTCAAGACAGTGCTGGCTGTTTGCAGGAGGCCTCAGTTCCTCACCATGTGGACCTCTGTAGGACTGCTTGCGTGCCTTCACAACATGGCGGCTAGCTTCCCCCACAGCATGTCATCTGTGAGAGAGCAGGGAGGAAGTCATGATGTCTTTTATAGCTAACCCTTGAAAGTCACAGACTAGGCCGGGCGCAGTGGCTCACGCCTGTAATCCCAGCACTTTGGGAGGCCGAGGCGGGCGGATCACCTGAGGTCGGGAGTTCGAGACCAGCCTGACTGACATGGAGAAACCCCGTCTCTACTAAAAATACAAAATTAGCTGGCTGTGGTGGTGCATGCCTATAATCCCAGCTACTTGGGAGGCTGAGGCAGGATAATCTCTTGAACCCGGGAGGCAGAGGTTGCTATGAACCAAGATCGCACCATTGTACTCTAGCCTGGGCAACAAGAGCAAAACTCCATCTCAAAAAAAAAAAAAAAGTCACAGACTATAATGTCTGCAGTATCTAATTGGTTATATAGACCAGCATTCTTCAGCATGGGAGGGGACTACACAATGGCATGAACACCAGGAAGCAAGGATCACTGGGGGCCATCTTAGAAGCTGGCTACATGATACTTTCATGTATCTCTTTTATGAGGGGCTAATAACAGCCAGGCATGTGCTGGGTATTGAGGATACAATGAGTGGGCCTGGAAGATGTGAAATCAAATGTCAATGGCAGGGGGAGCCCAGGGTGCTCAGCCAGCCCAGAGGAAACAAGAAAGGCTTCACAGAGGAAAGGACATCTGAATGACACCTAAAATTGAGATGTTGACCAGATGAAGGCCATGGTGGTGTGTTGTAGGCAGGAGACTGAGGGGAAGTGGTTCCAGGGAGAGGGAATAGCATGTGTGAAAGCCTCGTAGAAAGAGAGCAGAGCAGAACTGGGGAACTGAAAGAAGAGGCTGGGTCAGATCACACAGTGCCTTTTTTCTTTTTCCTTATTTTTTTTGAGCTGGAGTCTTGCTCTGTTGCCCAGACTGGAGTACAGTGGCATGATCTCAGCTCACTGCAACCCCGGCCTCCCAGGTTCAAGTGATTCCCCTACTTCGGCCTCTCAAGTAATGGGGATTACGGTGCATACCACCACGCCCAGCTAATTTTTGTGTTTTTAGTAGAGATGGGGTTTTGCTATGTTGGCCAGGCTGCTCTCTAACTCCTGATCTCAAGTGATCTGCAGGCCTTGGCCTCCCAAACTGCTGGGATTAGAGGCGTCAGCCACCACACCCAGCCTAATGACACAGTGCCTTATAGGAGAAAACAAAACAAAAAAATGTGTGCCTGCTGTGGACAGGAGGGAGCCATGCAACAACTCAAAGCAGGGAAATGATGTAGAAGATGTATTGGGTCTGGATTCCATGAAATCATTTTCTCACGGTACCCCAGGATGGCCAGCCCTAGCTGGGAAGGAACACTGAGTTCTCTTCCTGGGACATTGACAGAGAGTTGTTTAAGAGGCAGGCAAACATAAAAGGAACTGGGTACCTCTCAACCCCAGAAAGTGATATTCAGGGAGCCAAGGGCAAATCTCTGCTTTCAGAATGGCTGCTGCAGCCAGCAGGCTGGAACCACAGGGTGGAAATTTCAGGCAGGCAGATTTTTGTCTCCCACCAGGAAACTTTTCCAAGGACCACAACTGCTATGGAAGGATGACCACAGTCAGCTCCAGTTGCCTCTCTCCAACCCCTCTTTTGGACTTCGTGGGCTACTTACAATTCAATATTTGGAAGTTTCCTTGTGAAAGAAAGGACTGTGCACATCCAAGGGGACATTTTGGTTGCATCATGCTGAGTGCTGAGGAAGCAGCCCGCTCTCTGGAGCCTCCTAGGCCAGCATGGGATAGTGGAGCAGGCACAGGTTGGGCTCCTGGGAGCACAGAAAGGACAGTTGGTTTTCAGCCTAAGGCCAGAAAGAAGGCTTGGAGAGAAATCAATCATTCCTTAGCTGAGGCTTAAAATTGGAGGATGTGGCCGGGCGCGGTGGCTCATGCCTGTAATCCCAGCACTTTGGGAGGCCGAGGTGGGTGGATCACGTGAGGTCAGGAGTTTGCGACCAGCCTGGCCAACATGGCAAAACCCCGTTTCTACTAAAAATACAAAAATTAGCCAGGCATGGTGGTGGGCGCCTGTAATCCCAGCTACTCGGGAGGCTGAGGCGAGAGAATCGCTTGAACCCGAACCCGGGAGGTGGAGGTTGCAGGGAGCCAAGATCGCGCCACTGCACTCCAGCCTGGGCGACAGAGCGAGACTCCGTCTCAAAATACAAAAAAATTAGAGGATGTCGCCACGAAAAGCAGGGAAAGCCTTCCCAGGCAGAGGGAAGAGCGCCTGGGAATACAGCGCCTCAAAGGGCACCTGATGCCCTGTCCCCGTCGTGCCCCTAGGCCCAGCCCGACCCGCCGCACCCACGGGCCCCGACCGCGGACACTGCAACCACGAGGGGGCACTGCGACCTCCTCCCGGGTGAAATGAAACCCGAGGGCAGGCCCCGCCTCCACCAAGCAAGTAAAGCAAGCCGTTTGAGGGGGTGGCCTGGAAATGAGAGAGAAAAAGTCCTAGAGCAGCAGTGGGATAGACTGAGGCAAACTGAGCTCAGAGCTCCAGTCCCCCCTGGGGAGAGTCACGGTCCACATTTTGGGAGTTAAGAAGATAAAGGGAGTGGGAACCAGAGCCTAGCAACGGGGACAGGCCATCAGATGCCTTTTGAGGCGCTGCATTCCTCTGGCAAGAATCTCTCCGGGCCTGTTTCCCCCATCTTAGATGGGCTCTGGGGCCGTCGGGCGCAAAAGGACACGATAGTGTGGCGGGTCCCGGAAAGGGACTCCCCGGGCGGGGTGTTGGAGGGAGGTGGTGACGTAGCCGGACAGGACCCAAAGGAGTTAGACAAGAGGAGCGGAGGTAGCAGGAGCGTAGGACGGCGGTGTACGCATGCGCATCCTCAGACGCAGGCGTTCTGCGCGCGCGTGCCCGAGAAGCTGACGGTCGCGCATGCGCTCTTGGTTGGCGGGAGTTTCGGAGGCGGTGACAGTGACGTAGAAGGCGGAGACCGCTTGACCCCGACCAGGGAGGGTCTGCTGCAGGGGCGCAAGGCGTCCAGGAGTGACCTGGGGCTGTGGAGAGGGACCCGTGGCCTTGTGTTTCAGGTACGGAGGCTCCGGACTGGACGGGCGTCGCCCTGAGGGCAGGAAGTCACAGGCTTGTTCTCTGATGGGGCCCCGCCCGCCGCCGCACTAATCTCTTTGGCGTCGTACTTCTCGACCCAGCTCTACCCGCCGCACCCCCGGCCCCGACCGTGGACACTGGGAGGCCCCGGGGGCGCTGCGACCTCCTCCCAGGTGAAGTGAAACCCGAGGGCAGTCCCCCTTACCAACCCCATTAGAGACTTATCTGCCGAGCCAGGGGTCTAGGCTCCAGAAACAGGGGTGAGGACTAGGCAGAGGCCTGGGGTGACAGGCCTGGGTTCGAATTTCCCTTCTACCCCCAGGCTGGCTGTGTCACAAGCTTGGGCCAGGCTTTTTGCCCCTCTGAACCTCAGTTCCCCTGTCTGCGAAGTGGAGTTAATGGTGCTTACGGAGTTGTGGAAAGGATTAAGTGGAATAACGACGCAGGTAAAGCGCTTACGTAGCACAGATTCTAGCACAGAATAAGCATTTAACAGTTGACAGTTGTTGCTTTTCTAAGCTTGGATCTGTGTGATACAGTCGTTATTATCCAAGTCTGGATCTGTGTGATACGATCATAAGGACTGTGGAGGATTCAGATCCTTGACCGACCCCTCCTTGTTATCTTTTCCTTTTTGTCTCTCTGCATGTATTCATCTCTTTTTACTTAGCATCACCCACAGACGGATTTCTGCTGGGAGGGAGGGGACGATGAAGAGATACCTAGGTCACATCCCTGCATTCTTCCAGTCAGTTGTTCATGACAGGCACTAGGAATACAAATACAGCCTGGCTGGGGAGACAGATATGTAAACAAATTTTATAGCCAATGCTACGAAGGCCAAGGGGCGTAGCCACCAACTCTGCCAAAGAGAAGTGATGTGAAAGCTTCATATTTGAGCTAGGTTGGGAAGGATGAATAAGTTTAACAGGTAGAAGGACAGATATGTGCAAAGATTCAGAAGTAATACGGGGAATAGGAGTGGGAGGAGAGAGCAGGAATGGGTAAATTGGGGCTAGTTTACCTAAGGTGTTGAGTACCCTTTGGAAAAGTCCCGGCAGCTGTCTAAGGAATAGACTGGGCCGGGCATGGTGGCTCAGGCCTGTAATCCCAGCACTTTGGGAGGCCGAGTCCGGCGGATCACCTGAGGTCAAGCGTTCGAGACCAGCCTGGCCAATATGGGGAAACCCCATCTCTACTAAAAATACAAAAATTAGCTGAGTGTGGTGGCGGGCACCTGTAATCCCAGCTACTCAGGAAACTGAGGCAGGATAATTGCTTGAACCTGGGAGGTGAAAGTTGCAGTGAGCCGAGACTGCGCCACTGCACTCCAGCCTCGGCGACAGAGTGAGACTCCACCTCAAAAAAAAACAAAAACAAAGAATAGACTGGAGAGGGGCAGCTGGAGGTAGACAAACTAGTGGAGAGACTGTTAGATAGTGGGAGGGACCAGAAATTATGAGACCTGAACTAAACTAGTAACAGTGAGGCTGGGCGTGGTGGCTCACGCCTGTAATCCCAGGACTTTGGGAGGCCTAGGCTGGTTGGTCACTTGAGGCCAGGAGTTTGAGACCAGACTGGCCAACATGGGGAAACCCTGTCTCTACTAAAAATGCACAAATTAGCCAGGCATGGTGGTGCACGCCTGTAATCCCAGCTACTCAGGAGGCTGAGGCAGGAGAATCACCTGAACTGGGGAAGAGGAGGTTTCAGTGAGCCAAGATTGCGCCACTGCACTCCAGCCTGGGCAACAGAGCAAGACCGTGTCTCAAAATAATAAATAAACCAGTAACAGTGAGAATGGAGAAAAGATTTAGAGACTGTTTATAGAACAGTTAGGACTTTGGATCTGGAGAACTAAGAATGAGAAGTAACGGATGATGTGGTTTTTCTAGTTTGGAAGACCCGGTAGACCATAATGTCATCAATGGAATTAGGGACTAGTTAAACACAAAGTAACTGGGAAGTAAGGTAGCGTGTGTGTTCAGGGAGATTTGAATATTTCTAGCAATAAAGTGTATAGAAATTCAGAAGAGGAGGTGATGGCCCCTGCTGATATTCTCTGTCAGGAAGGTGGACAAGGGTAGCTCGGAGAGGCAGGAAAGCACACGGCCTAAGACTGCAGCTGAAATGTGAAGAACAGATCACTTCATTTTCCTATTTTCAGAGTTTCCCACCTAGGATGACTTCAGTGACTAGATCAGAGATCATAGATGGTAAGTACTATAGTGAAATTCAGTACCTCTTACCTTGGGTTCAGGCTTCTGAGCTATACCCAAATCTTTCCTGGCTCCTGGTGGATTTGGAATCACATACTCATTTGCAGAGATGCTTTATTTATGTTTCCACGATCTAGGGGCATACATTGACTTTTTCCACTTTTTTGCACAAAGAGTTGTGGCGGGTTTGATTTTGTATTTTGACTTTTTTATAACAAATGCTAGAAAAAGGACCAGTGATGTCTAAGACTCATGATCATCAATTGGAATCAAGTCTCAGTCCTGTGGAAGTGTTTACTAAAACATCTGCCTCCCTGGAGATGCATCAAGGCGTTTCAGAGGAAAGAATTCACCTTGGCTCTAGCCCTATAAAAGGGGAAAATTGTGATCTCAGCCACCAGGAAAGACTTCAGTCGAAGTCCCTTCATTTGTCCCCTCAAGAACAATCTGCCAGTTATCAAGACAGGAGGCAATCCTGGCGGCGATCAAGTATGAAAGAAACGAACCGGCGGAAGTCGCTGCATCCCATTCACCAGGGCATCACAGGTGGGGTGCTGTGTACACAAGGCAGTGAGGTTCCAGCTCAGATAAGAGACAGGTTCCAGCTCAGATAAGAGGCAGTGAGGTATGGCAGAAAGTGTAGGAGAATAGACATGACTTGCTACTTTATAAATACTGATGTCGAACACCTAGTAAATGTTCAGTATTACTGCTATTTCTTTTTAAGAGACAGGATGTTGCTGTGCTGTCTAGGCTGGACTTGAACTTCTGGGCTCAAGCAGTCGTCCCAGTTCCGCCTCCCAAGTAGCTGGGACTACAGGCATGAGCCACTGCACCTGGTTTACTACTTATGTTATTAGCTGCCACAAATAAATTTCTAATTATTCAATATTCACCTGCTAGGATGAGAGACATTAAAGATTTCTTTCTGTGGTTTTCTATCTTATACCCTAAAGTGGAGCGGAAGATAGTTGGGTTGATACCTGATTTTAGCCTTTATAACTGAAAATATCTCAGGGAAGATGCACATGCAAATATCTAGAGTGGGCCATGCCTGTAATCCTAGCACTTTGGGAGGCAGGAGGATTGCTTGAGTCCAGGAGTTTGAGGACAACCTAGGCAAAATGGCAAGACCCCATCTCTACAAAAAGTTTTTAAAAAAATAGCAGGGCATGGTGGCACGTACCTGTAGTCCCAGCTACTGGAGAGAGGCTGAGGCAAGAGGATCACTTGGGCCCAGGAATTCAAGGCAGCAGTGAGCTATGATTGTGTCACTCAATCTATGCTGGGTGACAAAGTAAGACCCCTGTCTCTAAAAAACTTTGTCTCTTTTTCCCTACCCCCTCTCTCTTCCCTCCTCCCTTGCTGCACCCCCCACCCCGCCTCACTTTCTCTCTCTCTCTCTCTCTCTCTCTCTCTCTCTGTGTGTGTGTGTGTGTGTGTGTGTGTGTGTGTGTATCTAGAGTGAAAAACTTAGTTTTTAGGGATGCTATACAGAATGTGATTTGTGTCATTTTGTGTGAATTTACAATAGTAACTATATCTTAGTAAGCATCAAAGTACAGAATATAACGTGGAAAGGCTTGCATATTTCAGGAAGACTATACTAGCTCTGTGGTGTTGAGTAAATTACTTAACCTTCTTTGTCTTAAGGTCCTCATCAGCAGCTTAGAGGTGAAATAGTACCTATCTTATATAACACAGTATTTGGCAGATAGTAAGCCCTGAAATGTTAAGCTATTGTGATTAGTTTTAAGGTATCATCCCATTTCCAAGTGGTCTGATGCACAGAAGGAAATCTGGGTAAAGATAGCCACTTAGCACATCAGAAAATTGCTGCCACAAGGCCCATGTACTTTAGTCCTTAGATGTGCTGAGAAAACATCAGTGCATCCCAAGATTAGCCCTACCTTTAGCTCTATGCCAGAGCATTTAGACTTAAACAGAAAAGCACCAATGTAATAAGACTGGTTATTGCCTGGTTATTTCTGGCAACTTGCCAGGTTTCCTTGGTTATAGGCAGAAAGTATCCTGTTTTTCTTGACTAACAGCAGTGACAATTAAGAGACAAGAACTTTAAAAACACAACCAGCTGAACCTAGAGGGCAAAAAGACCTGTAGCTCTCATAATTCACAAGGCAAAATTCCTTTGCTATGTAATAATTGTTTTCAAATGGACATAATTTTAAAAAACGGTATCTACATCTTGCGATTGGTTAGGGATTCAGTTGCATAATTATGTAAAATGCTCACCCAGTTCAGTCTGATAACTCACTGTATGACCTTGGGCAAGTTACCTTTTACTTTGTGCCTGTGTCATTATCTGTCATCTGAATGGAATTCATAGGATACTTGCCTCAAGGTTTAATGAAATATGTATATAGCATTTCATAAAATCCTTTTTATATAGCAAGTGTTCAAAAAATGTTAGCTATTAATGCTATTATTAGGTCATTATAGAGAGGCAGTGTGGTAATAGTGGGAAAAACACAGATATTAGTGACAGACTTGGGTTTGAATTCTGGCTCCACCAATTTCCAGTTTCTGGCCTCAAACAAGTCATTTCCCCTCAGAGCTACAGTTTTCCCATTTGTAAAATGGAACTTTATAATAGTACTCTTACAGTACAAAGTGTTTAAAGCACATTGCAGTGCCTATCTTATAAAAATCCTCAAATGTGGCCAGGCACGGTGGCTCACACCTATAATCCCAGCACTTTGGAAGGCCAAGGCGGGCAGATCACCTGAGGCCAGGAGTTCAAGACCAGCCTGGCCAACATGGGGAAGCCCTGTCTCTACTAAAAATATAAAAAATTGCCTGGGTTTGGTGGTGCATGCTTGTAGTCCCAGCTACTGCAACCTCTCAGCTCACTGCAGCCTCTGCCTCCTGGGCCCTTTTGATTCTCGTGCCTCAGCCTCTGGAGTAGCTAGGATTACAGGCGCATGCCACCACTCCTGGCTGATTTTTCTGTTGTTAGTAGAGACAGGATTTCACCATGTTGTCCAGGCTGGTCTCCAGCTCGTGGTCTCAAGTGATCCCATGCCTTGGCCCCAGAGTGTTGGGACTATAGGCGTGAGCCACCGTACCCAGCCAATACAAAGATTCCTATAACTTTTTTTTTTTAAGTTTGGGTGCACAAATGGGTAAACTTCATTCCTTAGTGATCCTGCAAAAATTAGAATTCTGTCTTTAACTAAAGAAGGCTATTCTTGCCTTAAGTTGGATTTATCAAGAGGGAGGACACTTTTTAGTTTTGTTAGTTGCTAACTATCCATCTCCTTAAATGTGGCTATGTTTTATGTTAGAGCTCAGCCGGTCTATCAGTGTCGATTTAGCAGAAAGCAAACGGCTTGGCTGTCTCCTGCTTTCCAGTTTCCAGGTGAGGTTCTTGTAGCTGGGAAATGTTTTTGTGTTTGTTAACTGCTATTGTGATGATCTTTTTTTTTTAAGATGGATTCTGATTCTGTCGCCCAGGCTGGAGTGCAGTGGTATGATCTTGACTCACTGCAACCTCCACCTCCCAGGTTCAAGTGATTCTCCTGCCTCAGCCTCCCGAGTAGCTGGGACTACAGGCACGTGCCACCATGCCCAGCTAATTTTTGTACTTTTAGTAGAGATGGGATTTCACTGTGTTGGCCAGAATGGTCTCGATCTCCTGACCTCCTGATCCGCCCGCCTCGGCCTCCTAAAGTGCTGGGATTTCAGGCATGAGCCACCGTATCCAGCCCTTAATTTTTTGTATTTTAGTAAAGATGAGGTTTCACCGTGTTGCCCAGGCTGGTCTTGAATACCTGAGCTCAGGCAGTCCACCCACCTCGGCCTCCCAAAGTGCTAGGATTACAGGTGTGAGCCACTGCGCCCAGACTTTTTTTAAGTTGTATTGTGTATTATGTGGCTACCAGGTACTTACATCAGTTTAGATAAGCAGGTAATTTGTATGAATTAAATAACCTTTTTTTTTTTCCTAATGGAAAGTCAAAATCTATAGTCCAAGCAACAAAGGATTTTTTTGTTTGTTTGTTTTTTGTTTTTTTGAGATGGAGTCTCGCTCTATCACCAACCTGGAGTGCAGTGGCACAGTCTTGGCTCACTGCAACCTCCGCCTCCCAGGTTCAAGAAGTTCTCCTGCCTCACCCTCCCGAGTAGCTGGGACTACAGGCATGCGCCACCATGCCCAGCTAATTTTTTTTGTATTTTTAGTAGAGACGGGGTTTCACCATGTTGGCCAGGATGGTCTCCATCTCCTGACCTTATGATCCGCCTGCCTCAGCCTCCCAAAGTGCTGGGATTACAAAGAGGGGTTTTTTTTTTAATTATTTTTTTTTCTTATCTATTTATTTGTTTCTGTGAAAAGTCTTATGTGTAAAAATTAAATCATATTTAGTATTTAGTTTCATATTTATTAAACATCATAAAGTGACATAAATTTAGGACTGGCCTGGAAATTTTTGGTGGTTGTACTAAAAATGCTTTTCTTTATTTAGTTCTCTATTCAGAAACTTGAACCTTTCCTAAGGGACACTAAGGGCTTCAGTCTTGAAAGTTTTAGAGCCAAAGGTAAGTTGCTAACAGATAAGTGAGCTTTGACCCTGGGCAGTCAAAGCTTTGCTCACAGCATCCCCATTTACAGAAGCTGCTGCCTTATAAAACTAGCTCCCCCACCTTTTTTTTTTTTTTTTTTTTTTTTGAGATGGAGTCTTGCTCTGTCGCCCAGGCTGGAGTACAGTGGCATGATCTCTGCTCACTGCAAGCTCCGCCTCCCAGATTCACACCATTCTCCTGCCTCAGCCTCCCGAGTAGCTGGGACTACAGGCGCCCACTACCGCTGCCGGCTAATTTTTTGTATTTTCGGTAGAGACAGGGTTTCAGTGTGTTAGCCAGGATGGTCTTGATCTCCTGACCTCGTGATCCACCTGCCTCGGCCTCCCAAAGTGCTGGGATTACAGGCTTGAGCCACCACGCCCGGCCCCTTTTTTTTTTTTTAAAGACAGAATCTCATTCTGTTGCCCAGACTGGAGTGCAGTGGGGTGATCTTGGCTCACTGCAGCCTCTGCCTCCTGGGTTCAAGCAGTTCTCCTGCCTGAGCCTCCCGAGTAGCTGGAAGCCACCATGCCTGGCTAATTTTTGTATTTTTAGTAGAGAAGAGGTTTCACCATGTTGGCCAGGCTGGTCTTGAACTCCTTACCTCAAGTGATCTGCCCACCTTGGCCTCCCAACGTGCTGGGATTACAGGCGTGAGCCACTGTGTCCAGCCCCCCACTTTTTTTAACTTGCAAGAATATATGCTTATGAAGCTCAGGTGGTATGAAAGTGGAAAATAATCTTCCCTTCCACTCTGACCCCCAGTCTCAGTTCCTCTCCCCAAATGTAACAATGGTCACCAGTTTCTTGTGTATCCTTGCAGAAATATTTATTGCTTTCTTTTTCTTTTTTTTGAGATGGAGTTGCACTCTGTCACCCAGTATTTCTAGTAGAGACAGGGTTTTGCCATGTTGGCCAGGCTGGTCTCGAACTCCTGACCTCAGGCAATTCACCCACCTCAGCATCCCAAAGTTCTGGGATTATAGCAGTGAGGCACTGTGCCTGGCCTTTTTGGTTTCCCTTCCTTCCCCTTCCCTCCCCTCCCCTCCCTTCTCCTCCCTTTCCTTTCCTTTCCTTTTTTTTTTTTTTTTTTTTTTTTGGCGGAGTCTTGCTCTGTTGCCAAACTGGAGTGCAGTGGTGCAATCTTGGCTCACTGTAACCTTTACCTCCCAGGTTCAAGCGATTCTCCTGCCTCAGTCTCCCGAGTAGCTGGGACTACAGGCACGCGCCACCATTCTCAGCTAAGTTTTACGTTTTTAGTAGAAACTGGGTTTCACCATGTTGGCCAGGATGGTCTTGATCTCTTGACCTCGTGATCTGCCCGCCTTGGCCTCCCAAAGTGCTGGGATAATAAGCATGAGCCACGGCGCCCAGCCTGGTTTTCTTTTTCTAATAAAGAGATGGGGGTTCACTATGTTGCTCAGGCTGTGCTGGGCTCAAGCAATCCTCCTGCCTTAGCCTCCTAAGTAGCTGGGACTACAAGCACTATGCCTGACTATGCCCGTAATTTTTTATTTGCCTCCTTGTTTCTTATTACTCTCTTGCCTATTGCCTGAGTTTTTTTTGTTGTTTTTTGTTGTTGTTGTTGTTGTTTTTTGAGATAGAGTCTCATTCTAGCCCAGGCTGGTGTGCAGTGGCACCATCTCAGCTCACTGCAACCTCTGCCTCCCAGGTTCAAGCAATTCCCCTGCCTCAGCCTCCTGAGTAGCTGGGATTACAGGCGTGCACCACCACACCCAGCTAATTTTTGTATTTTTAGTGGAGACAGGGTTTCATCATGTTGGCCTGGCTGGTCTCGAACTCCTGACCTCAAGTGGTCCGCCTGCCGTGGCCTCCAAAAGTGCTGGGATTACAGGTGTGAGCCACTGTGCCCAGCTTCAGATACACCTTTTAAACTGCTTTTTCACAGGTCATTTATAGAAACATCATAAATGTCATAAAGGCTCGGCACAGTGGCTTACTTACGCCTATAATCCCAGGACTTTGGGAGGCTGAGGCAGGTGAATCACTTGAGCCCAGGGGCTGGAGACCAGCCTAGGCAACATGGTAAAACCCCATTTCTACAGAAAATACAAAAATTAGCTGGGCATGGTGGTGCTGCCTGTATTCCCAGCAAATAGGGAGGCTGAGGCGGGGGTTATATTGCTTGAGCCCAGAAGGTGGAGGTTGCAGTGAGCTGAGATCACACCACTGCACTTCAGCCTAGGTGACAAAGCGAGAGTCTGTCTAAATAAATAGATAAAAATGAGTTGTCTTTCATTTTATCTATACCTACCAGAAAAAAAAGATACAGTCTTTCTACATACTTAACTCCACACTTTTGGGTGGGCTTGAGGACCAACATGTAACAGCAGACCCTAGAGCTGAGACTACCTTAATATACCTTTGTCAGCATCTCACTGTGAAAATGTATGTTTTCTTTATTTTATGACACGTAAATTTGTTCTGTCTAGCATCTTCTCTTTCTGAAGAATTGAAACATTTTGCAGACGGACTAGAAACTGATGGAACTCTACAAAAATGTTTCGAACATTCAAATGGGTAAGAGCAGTTCCCCTTCTGTCCTAAATTATGATTGAATTAAGACTTTTGGCCGGGCGCTGTGGCTAACGCCTGTAATCCCAACACTTTGGGAAGCCGAGGTGGGCAGATCACAAGGTCAGAAGATCAAGACCATCTTGGCTAACATGGTGAAACCCCGTCTCTACTAAAAATACAAAAAAAAAAAAAAATTAGCCAGGCGTGGTGGCAGGCACCTGTAGTCCAAGCTACTCGGGAGGCTGAGGCAGGAGTATGGCATGAACCCAGGAGGCGGAGCTTGCAGTGAGCCGAGATTGGGCCGCTGCACTCCAACCTGGGAGACAGACAGACTCCGTCTCAAAAAAAAAAAAAAAAAAAAGAATTAGGACTTTTGTTATAATTAGATAGTTGTTCATTTACCAACAAACATTTATTCAGCATCTTCTCTTTTTTATTTATTTATTTATTTATTTTTTGGTTCGGAACCTTGTTCTGTCCCCCAGGTTGGAGTGCAATGGTGTTATCTTGGCTCACTGTAACCTCCATCTCCCGAGTTCAAACCATTCTTCTGCCTCAGCCTCTCAGGTAGCTGGGACTACAGGCATGCACCACCATGCCTGGCTAATTTTTTTGTATTTTTAGTAGAGATGGGGTTTCACCATGCTGACCAGGCTGGTCTCAAGCTCCTGACCTCAAGTAATCCACCCACCTCAGCCTCCCAAAGTGCTGGGATTACAGACGTGAGCCACCATGCCCAACTTGTTTTTTTTTTTATAATTTTTGTTTTCTGAGACAGAGTCTTGCTCTGTTGCCCAGGCTGGAGTGCAATGGCGCAATCGTGGCTGACTAACCTCTGTCTCCCGGGTTTAAGCAATTCTCCTGCCTCAGCCTCCCGAGCAGCTGGTATTACAGGTGCCCACCACCACACCTGGCTAATTTTTGTATTTTTTTTTTTAGTAGAGACAGGGTTTCACCGTATTGGCCAGGCTGGTCTCGAGCTCCTGACCTCAAGTATTCCACCTGCCTCGGCCTCCCAAAGTGCTGGGATTACAGACATGAGCCACTGCACCCGGCTTATTTATTTATTTTTTTTAATTTTTGTTTTTTGAGACAGAGTCTTGCTCTGTTGCCCAGGCTGGAGTGCAATGGTGCGATCTTGGCTCACTGTAACTTCCGCCTCCCCGGCTCAATCTATTCTCCTGCCTCAGCCTCCCGAGTTGCTGGGATTACAGGTGTGCCCCACCATGCTCGACTTATTTTTTGTATTTTTATAGAAATGAGGTTTCACCATGTTAGCCAGGCTGATCTGGAACTCCTGACCCCAGGTGATCCACCCGTTTGAGCCTCCCAAAGTGCTGGGATTACAGGCGTGAGCCACCACGCCCAGCCAAGAGACATGGAGTTTTTAAGCAAGGAAAAAAAATTAGAGAAATATTTTAAGAAAGGTTAATCTGGCCATGATGTGAATTGGAATTGATAAGTGAAACAGAATATAAAGAGACCACTTAGAAAGCTATTACCTAGCTATTACCTATAGCTTAGAAAGCTATTACCTAGTGCAAGCTGGGCACGGTTGCTCATACCTGTAATCCCATCTGTTTGGGAGGCCGAGGCAGGCGGATCACAAGGTCAGGAGATCGAGACCATCCTGGCTAACACGGTGAAACCCTGTCTCTACTGAAAATACAGAAAATTAGCTGGGCATGTTGGTGGGCGCCTGAGGCTGAGGCAGGAGAATGGCGTGAACCTGGGAGGCGAAGCTTGCAGTGAGCCAAGATAGCGTCACTGCACTCCAGCCTGGGTGACAGAGCGAGACTTCATCTCAGGAAAAAAAAAAAAAAAAGAAAGCTATTACCTAGTGGAAAAGTGAAATAGAGTCCAACATTAAGTATTTTTTGAAAGACAAAAATTATGTAAGGGAGTCTGGGCATGGTGGCTCCCACCTGTAACTGAGGTGGGAGGATCACTTGAGCCCAGGAGTTTGAGACCTGGGCAACATGAAGAGACTGCATCTCTACTAAAAATAAATAAAAGACTGGGTGCGGTGGCTCACACCTGTAATCCCAGCACTTTGGGAGGCTGAGGTGGGTCGATCATGAGGTCAGGAGTTCGAGACCAGCCTGGCCAACATAGTGAAGCCCCATCTCTACCAAAAATACAAAAATTAGCTGGGTGTGGTGGTGGGCGCCTGTCATCCCAGCTACTCTGGAGGCTGAGGCAGGAAAATCACTTGAACCCGGGAGGCGGAGGTTGCAGCAAGCTGAGATTGAGCCACTGTACTCCCACCTGGGTGACAGAGCCAGACTCCGTCTCAAAAATAAATAAATAGCCGGGCGCTGTTTCTCACGCCTATAATCCCAGCACTTTGGGAGGCTGAGGCAGGTGGATCACCCGAGGTCGGGAGTTTGAGACCAACCTGACCAACATGGAGAAACCCCATCTCTACTAAAAATACAAAAGTAGCCGGGTGTGGTGGTGCATGCCTGTGATCCCAGTTACTCTGGAGGCGGAGGTAAGAGAATCTTTTGAACCAGGGAGGCAGAAGTTTCAGTGAGCCGAGATTGTGCCATTGCACTCCAGCCTGGGCAACAAGAGCGAAACTTTGTATCAAATAAATAATTTATAAGCGATTATATTAAAGCAAATATTTCTTGAAAGATTTATGTCGTAATCCTATCTGTTTTCCAGAAAAGCATCAGATTTTTCTCTGGAAGCATCTGTGGCTGAGATGAAGGAATACATAACAAAGTAAGTTAACCTTTGTTAGAAAATCTAAATTCATTCTCCTATCTGGGGAAATTAACTAACTTGGAAAAAATGAATAGTAAGCATTGTATTTGGAGAGTCAGCATTAGTGCACCAATACTAGAAGTTAGAAGGCTCGTATTGAGATTTTTATGGACTCTACTAATGATCAGTTTCACAGAATGGAATCTAGAGAACACAAATATTAATTTGACTTGAAGAACTGAGGTTTGGTATGATTAAATATCCTCTGAATTGGTCAGGCTTTCTAATCCTGTAATGACCTTCAACTCACATTTTACATCTAGATTGTACACCTAACATACTTATTGTTACTGTGAATGATTCAGAATAAGATTATAAAAATTAACTGGGCCGGGCGCGGTGGCTCACGCCTGTAATCCCAGCACTTTGGGAGGCCGAGATGGGCGGATCACGAGGTCAGGAGATCGAGACCCATCCTGGCTAATACGGTGAAACCCTGTCTCTACTAAAAATACAAAAATTAGCCGGGCGCGGTGGCGGGCGCCTGTAGTCCCAGCCACACAGGAGGCTGAGGCAGGAGAATGGCGTGAACCCGGGAGGCGGAGCTTGCAGTGAGTGGAGATTGCGCCACCGCACTCCAGCCTGGGTGACAGAGCAAGACTCCGTCTCAAAAAAAAAAAAAAAAAAAAAAATTAACTGAATTTTTTTTCCTCATTCTTACAGGTTTTCTTTAGAACGTCAGATTTGGGATCAGCTCTTGTTGCACTACCAGCAGGAGGCTGAAGAGATATTGTCCAGGTTAGCTCTATGAACTGTAAAAACTGTCTTTAAAAACCTTATGGAGTTTGATTGGGGTTTATTTCAGTTCTGTTAGTACAAATTGAAAGATGAATCCTTTCTCACAGGCCAGTAAGCTAATCAAATTCTGTAGTGTGTATTAGCACTCTCTGACCATAAACGGGAGGTGAGTGAGAGGAAGGAAGGGTTGGTGTCACTATTTTCGGTCCAAAACACAATTGCTTCTGTTCTGTGTCCTTGGCTACCATTTCATATCCTGGGGGAGACAGGCACATCTCTACCTTGTACCTGGCAGCCTGGGGCTGGGCCAAGAACAGTAATCAAGGGGCTTCAGTGAGCACATGGCCTATGAGCTGCATGTTTGGGGGATGCCCTTGGCCAGGGCCTTCTTGGAAACAGAAAGACATGAAAGTGGGTGATGAGGAGGATGTGAGGAAAAAGAGGATCTTTGGGTCTTGAAGGTAGAGGAAAAGTAGGAAAGTGCTAGGTGTTTTGTTTGTTTGTTTGTTTGTTTTGTTTTGTTTTGGAGACAGACTCTCGCTCTGTTGCCCAGGCTGGAGTGCATGGTGCTATCTCAACTCACTCTACCTCCCGTGTTCAAGCAATTCTCCTGCCTCAGCCTCCTGAGTAGCTGGGACTACAGGTGTGTGCCATGATGCCTGGCTAATTTTTGTATTTTTAGTAGAGACAGGATTTCACCATGTTGGCCAGGCTGGGCTGGGTGTTTTTTGTTGTTTTTTTGTTTGTTTTTTTGCTCTGTTGCCCAGGCTGGAGTGCAGTGGCACGATCTCAGCTCACTGCAGCCTCCACCTCCCAGGTTCAAGCAATTCTCCTGCCTCAGCCTCCTGAGTAGCTGGGATTGCAGGCATGTTCCACCACACCATGGTTTTGCCATGTTGGCCAGGCTGGTCATGAACTCCTGGCCTCAAGTGATCTGCCTATCTTGGCCTCCCAAAGTGTTGAGATTACAGGTGTAAGCCACGGCACCTGGCCAGAAAATGCTAGATTTTTACTTAGATGAACATTTAAGCCATGGTTTTAAGCTTTTTTTTTTTTTTTTTTTTTTTTTAAAATAAAATCTCAGCTAGAATCCCAACGACAAAATGTTAGTCAAAACCCTAATTGCAGAAGTGGCCTCTCAGTAGAGAGGGTCTCTGAGGACCATGGTTTGAAAAACTTTCCCAGTCCAGGTAATGATGGTTATCAGTTACTTTTCACCACTTACATACTCTGTTTATGAAGAAAGAGAATGTGTAAGATGCCAGTTTCATATAAAAACTTTTGTGGCAAAGCTTATAGGTTAAAAGGAAGGGTTCTAGAAGCAGACTGTCTGTTCAGACTCTAACTGTTCCTTAGTTTTGTGACCTTGGGCAAATTACTTAGTCTTGAATGAGCCTGAGGTTCCTCATTTGAAAATGGGGATGATATTAGTACCTTCCTCATTGGGTTATTGTAAGTGTCAAATTAGGTTAAATGTAAAGTACCCAGTAGTGTCTGGCACCTACTTAGCACTCAGTAAATTGTAGTAGTTGTTGTTATTAAAGTTGTTGTTCATCAGTTTTCATGAACTCTCAGTCCTGTTCAGTTATTTTAGATAATTGAGGTAGGCCAGCGTGTTTTGGTAAACAATCATAGGCCCTGACTTTAGGATAGCAAGCTTTGGCTTCACTCTCTCCCAAGTATAGTCTTTCTGGTATATGGACCTTACTATTAAGTGGATTCAACTGACTGGAAGCTTCTAGCATTTCCTGGAGTCCAGAGGTATAAAGACATGAATACTAGACAGTTGTTTCAGAACTTCTTGTTAAGGCCAGGCGCGGTGGCTCATGCCTGTAATTCTAGCACTTTGGGAGGCCGAGGCAGGTGGATCACAAGTTCAGGAGTTCGAGACCAGCCTGGCCAACATAGTGAAACCCCATCTCTACTAAAAATACAAAAAATTAGCTGGGCATGGTGGCAGGCGCCTGAAATCCCAGCTACTCGGGAGGCTGAGACAGGAAAATCGCTTGAACCCGGGAGGCAGAGGTTTCAGTGAGCCGAGACCACGCCACTTCATTCCAGCCTAGGCAACAGAGTGAGACTCAGTCTCAAAAAAAAAACTTCCTGTTAAGAGAGCCTATACGTAGTGTAGAGTTGAGGAATACTGATTCAGCTTTATAGGATAATCTTTGGTATCTCTTCCAGAAAATAATTACAAAATCCCTCGAAAGCACTTTTGTTTTGTTTTTAGAGGATCAGCTGAGGCCAAAATTACTGAGGTCAAAGTGGAACCTATGACATATCGTGGGTCTTCTCAGAATGAAGTTCTTAATACAAAGCCTGACTACCAGAAAATATTACAGAACCAGAGCAAAGTCTTTGATTGTATGGAGTTGGTGGTAAGTGGGCTCGTGTTTATTTGGTTGAGTTATCCAGCTTGCCACCTTGTAATCCTTGGAAATTAAAAGACCTGGAGAATATGTATAAGTGTAAGTTGAATAAGTATATTCAGCTCTACCTTGGGAAAACATGGAGAGACAATTAAAAAATAATAAACAGGCCGGGTGCAGTGACTCACACCTGTAATCCCAGCACTTTGGGAGGCCGAGGTGGGCGGATCACGAGGTCAGGAGTTTGAGACCAGCCTGGCCAACATGGTGAAACCCCATCTCTACTAAAAATACAAAAAATTAGCCGGGCGTGGTGGCGGGCGCCTGTGGTCCCAGCTACTCAGGAGGCTGAGGCAGGAGAATGGCGTGAACCCAGGAGGCAGAGGTTGCAGTGAGCCGAGATCGCGCCACTACACTCCAGCCTGGGTGAGAGCAAGACTCCGTCTCAAAAAAAATAAAAAATAAAAAAACAAAAAAATGAATATATAGTGGTAAATGCTGATGAAGCAGGTAAGAGGGAAGGACATTATAGGGAGGTTGATGGGTTGCTATTTTATATAGCAAGGTTATTGAAGGCCCCTTTGAGGTGCCATTTTTTTTTTTTTTTTTTTTTTTTTTTTTTTTTTTTTTTTTTGTTT